>NC_057813.1:574485568-574598068 GCF_018294505.1 Triticum aestivum | reverse complement strand
GGGGTATCCGGACAGCCGGACTATATTCATCATTCGGACTATCGGAGCGTCAAGATACAAGACTCAAGACTTTGCCTCGTGTCCAGATGGGACTCTCATTTGCGTGGAAGACAAGCTTGGTGATCCGGATATTTTATTTCCTTCCTTGTAACTGACTCCATGTAAACCCTAGCTCTTCGGTGTCTATATAAACCTGAGAGGATGGTCCTTAGAAGGCCGATCACATTTACAATCATACCATCATAGGCTAGCTCTTAGGGTTTGGCCTCTAAGATTTCGTGGTAGATCTACTCTTGTACTACTCATATCTTCAATATTAATCAAGCAGGAAGTAGGGTTTTACCTCCATCGAGAGGGCCCGAACCTGGGTAAACATTGTGTCCCTTGCTTCCTATTACCATCAGCCTAAGACGCACAGATCGGGACCCCCTACCCGAGATCCGCCGGTTTTGACACCGACATTGGTGCTTTCATTGAGAGTTCCTCTGTGTCGTCGCTTCAAGGCTCGATGGCGTTTTCAATTGTCAACAACACGGTCCAGGGTGAGAATTTTCTCCCCGGACAGATCTTTGTGTTCGACGGCTTCGCACTGCGGGCCAATTCGCTTGGTCAGTTGGAGCAGATCGATAGCTTCGCCCCTGGCCACCAGATCAGGTTTGGAAACCCGAATTACATGGCAGATATCCGCGGAGACTTGATCTTCGGTGGATTTGAGCCTGCGCAAGGGACGTCGGACAGTCACAACGAGCACGGCCTAGACCTGCTGTCGGACGATGCTCGGGACGTCATCCTCGAAGCAGCCCCGGATCTAAATCCCGGGCAGGTTGCGTTGCCTATGGACGGAGGGCTGCACCCCGCCCCGCAGGCCGCACACTCATCGGCGGTGGAGCCGAACACAGGTCTCACCTCTGTGGAGGCCTGTTTCCCTGGGCCCCCGGACTCATATCCGGCTGATGGTCCCAGCCCGCTCGCTCTTGAGCCAGCCGAGCCAGGTTGGGCTCCGGTAATGGAGTTTACCACCGCGGACATGTTTCAGCACCCGCCCTTTGGCAACATGCTGAACTTAGTAAAGTATCTCTCTTTGTCAGGAGACTCTGGGCCGAACTATGTCTGGCCCGAGTGGGAAGCAGGCGACGAAGGAATTCGGCACCCACCCACCACCCACTTCATTGCCACGATCAAAGATTTAACCGACGTGCATGACTTCGACTCCGAAGACATCAACGGTATGGACGACGATGCAGGAGAAGCTCCAGAATCCCTGGGGCGCGGGACTACTACCTTGTCACACAATATATACATGGTAGATACGCCCAATAAGGACGACAGCAATAATCCGAAAGATAAAACACCTGGGCAAAAGCCAAAAAGGTGGCGTAGACGCCGCTCAAAGTCCAGCAATTGCAAAAATAGCGACAAGAGCGCAAAATGGTCGATATACCCGCAAACTCCGAAAGCAACAACGACCACATGGACCCAGCGATGGAGCAGGACGAGCCAGGTCACGCCAAATCAAGTTCGGAGAACATACCCGATCACAATGATCCGGAGGGACGAGCTCATGAAGCTGCCCCAGAATAGGAAGATAGCCCGGACGACGATGCATTCATCATCCCGGACGAACAAGTGGAACGAGACAACCTCCATAGAAAGCTTATGGCCACCGCAAGGAGTCTAAAAACGCAGAAGCAATGGCTCAAGGCCGCACAAGAAAAGCTCAGCCGAAGATGGAATAAAGTGCTAGACACCGAAGAAAGATATGGTGATGACCGCCATACGAAAAGCTATCCGAAGCGCAAGCTACTACCAGAATTCGATGACGCCACCGTTCCACCAAAAGAAAATTCGACCAAGAAACCAGACGTACCGCTTCACAACAATAACAGAGCGGCTACGGACACCGCGCACGATCTATGTGAGCATCTGGATAAGAAGGCCGGTGCAGCCAGGTCCATCTACGGACCTAAAAGGCACACCCCGGCGAAGGAATATGGTCACCCAAACACTCACACAAACCAGATACCAGTCCGGAATAAACTCCGGACACAACAACAGCCGACTACATGCCACAGCGCGTCCAGATACAGAGGGGTTGCTCACCCCATGTGCTTCACTGAAGAAGTACTGGACCATGAATTCCCACAAGGCTTCAAACCTGTGAACATAGAAGCATATGACGGCACCACAGACCCAGGGGTCTGGATCGAGGATTTTATCCTGCATATTCACATGGCTCGTGGGATGACCTCCACGCCATCAAATACCTTCCCCTAAAGTTGAAGGGACCAGCTCAACACTGGTTGAAAGGCCTCCCAAAAACTCAATTGGGAGTTGGGAGGAACTCGAAGATGCTTTCAGGGCCAATTTTCAAGGGACCTATGTCCGGCCTCCGGACGCAGACGATCTAAGTCACATAATCCAACAGCCCAGAGGGTCCGCTCGCAAGCTTTGGAATAGATTCCTCACTAAGAAGAACCAAATTGTCGATTGTCCGGACGCCGAAGCCTTAGCGGCATTCAAACACAGCATCCATGATGAGTGGCACGCCAGACACCTCGGCCAAGAAAGACCAAGGACAATGGCAGCCTTAACAAACCTTATGACCCGCTTTTGCGCGGGTGAAGATAGTTGGCTGGCCCGTAAAGGCACCGGCGACCCCACCACATCCGAAATAAGGGATGGCAATGGGAAGCCAAGGCGTAATAAAAACAAACGCGAAAACAAGGAAGAGAGCCCGGATAACACGACGGTCAACGCCGGATTCAGGGGCTCTCAACCCGATCAGCAAAAGAAGCCACTTAAAGGCAGTAAAGAGGGACCGTCCGGCCTAAACAGAGTTCTGGACAGACTATGCCAAATTCATGGCACCCCGGAGAAACCTGCGAACCACACCCATAGAGAGTGTTGGGTCTTCAAGCAGGCCGGCAAATTAAATGTCGAACACAAAGGAAGCGAAACACCAAGTGAAGACGAGGACGAACCTCGCCAGCTGAACACTGGGGAACAAAAAAAATCCCCGCCAGAGGTTAAAACAGTAAACATGATCCACGCAACTCACACATCCACGAGAAGGCATGGACGTGCGCCCATAGACGCGCATGATGTAGAGCCCATCGTACCTACATCTCACTACTAGATGTCTCTTCTGATCACTTTTGGTCACATGGACGGCCGAACTCATATTCGACATGGAGGATCACAGGCCTTGGTGCTCGACCCAATAATAGACGGATACTGTCTCACCCGTGTCCTCATGGACGGCGGTAGTAGCTTCAATTTAATATAAGAGGACACTGTCCGCAGAATGGGGATAAACCCATCCAGAATTACCCAAAGCAACACCACCTTTGAAGGGGAGATACCAGGCGTTGAAACCTACGGCGGGGGCTCCGTCACGCTGGAAGTAACATTCGGCTCCCCAGGCAACTCCAGATGTGAAAAATTGCTCTTCACCATCGCACCCTTCCAAAGCGGCTATCATGCATTGCTTGGAAGACCGGCCTTCGCCCGCTTCAACGCATTGCCGCATTATGGCTACCTTACACTCAAGATGCCCGGTCCCCGGGGCGCCATCACCATTAGCGGAATAACGGAGCGCTCTTCGTGCGCAGAGGTACACGCGACGGCCCTGGCGGCCGGACTGTAAGCGGCCTCCAAATATCACATAGATGCCTGGTCATTAAGACCACAGCCACGGTCAGACGAGTCCGGTAGCCCGGTTCAACCAGGACACCGTATATGTACCCCCATAGCGGAAACCAGGGGCTATAAATTTTTAATACAGCCCCACACTTGGCTCGATCTTATGGACAGTCCAACATCTTACACTTTTATTATTAATCGCATACTTACATTGCACTCCCCTACGAGTTTTTCTTTTTTTACAGACAACGTTCGCGCGAGACCCTTCCAGGATACGGCACAACGGAGACAAAGGCGCAGATGTGCAGTAGGGCCCCATTAAACAGGTTTCTTTTTAGATTAAGCCCATGTGTAAACCTTTTCTACTGCCTCTTGTTGCTTAACCATCCCATGGGTTCTATACCCACAGAGGATACTGCCATTATTGGCATTTGGCCACGGCAGACTAAATTGCACGTACCTAGGAATTAAGGGCTTATAATAGGCTCTCGTCAAGCCTCTTTTCCTTTACAAAGACCGAATACCCTCGGGAGTGTTCGGCGTCACGAGTTTGGCCATATATGCATCAGCTCCGAGTCATGTCTTTGGTCAAATGTTGGGTTTGCCCGGCTCCTGGGTTTGCCGCCTTACATTCCGTTATCATCCGACTAAGGCAGACCAAAGGAGAACTACTGCGATTGTGCCCTGGTTATTCCGGATGAGCGCCTCAGTAGAGAAAGCCGAAAACTGATTGTCATGATACAGCGAGAGACTGTTCAACCACTCGAAGACTCACCAGAATCCCTAAATATTCTTCCGCATTAACGAAGGGCCGTTTCCCGGCCAGGTACACACGCGCCCGTATACGGATGCACGTGAAGGTACCAGGGGCTACATAGTAGCCCCACCATTATACTCCCATGGCTAAGCGAAAGTATTACAGCTATATAGTCTGGTTGCCTAGTTCGACGTGCGATCACCTCCTTAATGGACCAAGACGTTGGATCAAGTGTGATTAAGCATATTTTTGCGAAAACCCCCGCATTATATGCGTGGGGGCTGAAGCCAACGACTGCTATCTTTCAGACTACTTATACATATAAAGACGGCCGCAAAGGGGATACAATCATACTTCTAGACAAAAGTATAAACATAGTCTCATAATGAAACTAAAACATTGTTCTCTACAATGATTCGACTTCTCACTCGAATGAAACATTCTTCGAGCACTGCGCCTCTATTAGGCGGGCACCTTTCGTGACTTGCGCCAAGTAGTGCCCGGCCGGATATTGGCCTCCCGCTGGATCCTGGGTCGCTATTACAGTGGCCTCCATACCCATCCAATAGGCTTTAACGTGGGCCATCGCCATCCGTGCACCCTCTATGTATGCCGACCTCCTCATGGCGTCAATCCGAGACACGGCTCCAAGGAATTGCTGCACCAAACCAAAATAGTTGTCCGGCTTAGGCCCCTTCGGCCAAAGATGGTCTATTACAGACTGCATTGCCAGCCCGGACAGCCTGTGGAGCTCCGCCATAGCAGCCACCTTCTCATTCAGCGGCAGCGAGCGAGTGGGAGCATTGAACTACAACCAGAAAAGCTTCTCCACTTCTTCATCGCCTTGACCCTCGAAGAACTTGACAACATCAGCTGTACTATTCGCCAAGTCCGCATATGCGTCTGCAGGACTCAAGTGCCCCGCCAGGGGAGCATACTTCGGATCCAAGAACTTCGTCCGCAGCAAGTATGAGCCCCCAGCCATGATTTTGTCGGCATGTTGGAGCTCTTCCTGCATACTGCGGATCTCGGTCCGCATCTCCTTGGCGGCATTAAGTGCCTTGTCCAGTTCGGCTGAACTAGCCTTACTCTCCTTTTCGAGGAATGTGTACCGGTCGGCGGCATTCTTTAACTCCCCAGCCATTTCGGCTATCTTTTCTTCGCTTCGGCGATGCGCAGCCTGTTCGGCTCTCAATTCTTCAGTCGCCTTTAGGGCAGCCGCATTGCTAGCCCGAGCTTGTTCCTTGGCTTGAGCAAGTTCCGCCCTCAGGGCCTCCACGGCAGCAGCACCATCTGCAGTGCAAACACATGGCATTAATATTCTGCCCCTCTTGCATTTCCCTATACATCATAATAAGGGAATCCGAGCACATACCCTGTGACTCCTCCAGCCGCTTATTCACCAGTGTGATATCGGCATCAATTGATCCGATCTGCCTCCTTAGTTCGGCAGCTTCAACAGACGGGTCGGCTGCAGGATCCTTGTATACCTGCGCACATTAACGGCACAGCCATTAGTATATGATCCCCCGTTTGCCGCCTACGGCGGGCAACCAGAGTCTCAGGGGCTACTATCTATAGGGAGCACTCCTAGCGTGCGCTTCATAATAAAAAAACCGCATTTTTCACTACATACCTCAAAGCCTTTGAGCAGGCTTGTAAATGCCTCATTCAAGCCACTAGTAGCGGATGAAATCTTCATGAGCACCGTGCTCATTAAAGAGCGATGCTCCTCCGAGAGCGTGGCTCGCTCCAAGCGGCCCATCAGTATGTCCGGCCGGATGCTAAACTCTGCCGAACCCTTCTCATAGCCCGTCGTGGGAGCCAAACGCTCCGGGCTCAGGGCGGCTGACGTATTAGCCTCCGGCTTCGGCAGATCCGTACTCCTCCGTGACGACACCTCCGTGTCACCCGCTTCATGAGGCGGAGAGGTGGGTGGAGTCTCACTCTCCATCATCTCCGGACGAAGCTCCCCCGAAGACGAACTCTGTTGAGAAGAGCTGCTCGCCGGACTACAAAAGACAGAGTCCTGGTTATAGATCTCGGAGTAACATCACACTTTTGAATTAATGAAAAACTTACGGCTCGGTGGAGGGCTGGCCCGTTGGTGGGCATGACGCGGTGAGGGTACCCGTCGTGGCAAAGCCCCCTGGTGATGCTTTCTTTCCATGCTTGGGCGTCTCCGCCTCCAAATCTTCGGAGGCAGCCCTCTTCTTCCCACGTGGGGAGGAGGCTTTGGCCTCCCCTTTCCGGCTATCCTCCATAGGAGGGGTAGCGATTTCCCCGGTCTGGACGCGTAGCGCATGAAGTGCAGCTTCACTGCCCTTCCTTCGCCTTTCCCTGAAGGGATTTTGCTAAGCGCCCGGCCCAGCATCTTTGCAATAGTGGGTCCAGGCGAGCCTTCACGAAGTGGCGCTGGACACCTGATTCTCTCCGCCTTGTTAAGCCATTCCTGGCCATGGCAGGGTTTTCAGAATAATGGTTATGATAAATGTAAACGAAGTGTCCAACTTTGAGGTTACTTACTTGGGCATCTAGGCGATTGCAGCTTAGGCCCGCATCCTCGTTGGTGTCCGGACACTTTACTTGAGGTCCGAAGAATAATTTACACATTCCCTCGAGCTTCAGGCCGAAGAAGTGCTTAATAGTCCGCGGACCCTCCGGATTAAACTCCACATCCGGAGAGGCCGACGTTTGCACGGCAACATCCACCGGATTAGCATCACTTGCATTATGTTGACAAGATTTATGTCCCTCTCAATAAGCTGCCGGATGCGATTCTACAGTTCTGGTACATCGCCAGCAGGCCCATAGTTCCGTCCCACATCGGTCCAAGCGGAACTCTGGGGCAGCCACCCACTTTGTGCCTCTGGGAGCAATGACATAGAACCATCTCCATTGCCATGCGCCGGATACTTCCGAAAAAGAACCCTCTGGCCACGGGGCATCGGCGTTTCTGCTTATTATAGCGCCTCCGCACTCCACATGTCACCCCTCGATCATCTTCGGCTTCACATTGAAGGTCTTCAGCCATAAGCCGAAGTGTGGGTTGACGTGGAGAAAGGCCTCGCACACAATAATGAAAGACGGGATGTGGAGGATGGCGTCTGGAGCCAGATCATGGAAATCCAACCCATAGTAGAACATGAGCCCCCTCATGAAGGGCTCGAGGGTGAGGCCCAGGCCTCGGAGGAAGTGAGGGATAAACACGACGCTCTCGTTGGGCTCCGGCGTGGGGATAACTTGCCCCAGAGTAGGAAGCCTGTGCTGGATATCGGCGGTCAGGTATCCGACCTCCCTAAGCTTCGCAATGTCCTCCTCTTGAATCGAGGAGGCCACCCACCGGCCTGTTGCATCGGATCCGGACATGTTGGAGGATTTGGGGTGCTGAAGCTTGGGTTTTGAGTGTCGGAGCTCGAGGAGCAAGGGAGAGCAGGAGAGGTGGTAAAAGGCGTAGGCCTTGATCCCTTTATAAAGGGGATGAATACCAAGAGTCCTCAGCGTGACCACTTGAGACTTATCTAAAAATACACGGAATCATACCAACGGTCGCCGTGGGGTCACATATGCCCATATTGATAAAAGAGCCTGTATTAAGGGGGACACAATCTCTGCTTTGGCAGGACGTGCCAATAAAACCGCCTCGCAACACGAGTCGAGGTGGAGCAGGAGACGCTAGTTCGTGTTGGACCAGGCCATGATACAAGGGCGCGATGTGCAAAAGTTGCCAGCAGAATGGATTTATGCTAGGGTATGTGAAGATCATCTTGCAGATCTGGACACAGTCTACGTGTTCGATAACCATCTTGGAGTATTCGGAGGAGGAACCCGCCTTGCAATGCCGAAGACAAGACTGCGCACCGGACTCATCGTCATTGAAGCCTGGTTCAGGGGCTACTAAGGGAGTCGTGGATAAGGGGGTATCCGGACAGCCGGACTATATTCATCGTCTGGACTATCGAAGTGTCAAGATACAAGACTCAAGACTTTGGCTCGTGTCCGGATGGGACTCTCCTTTGCGTGGAAGACAAGCTTGGCGATCCGGATATTATGTTTCCTTCCTTGTAACCGACTCCATGTAAACCCTAGCTCTCTGGTGTCTATATAAACCGGAGAGGATGGTCCTTAGAAGGTCGATCACATTTACAATCATACCATCATAGGCTAGCTCTTAGGGTTTGGCCTCTACGATCTCGTGGTAGATCTACTCTTGTACTACTCATATCTTCAATATTAATCAAGCAGGAAGTAGGGTTTTACCTCCATCGAGAGGGCCCGAACCTAGGTAAACATTGTGTCCCTTGCTTCCTGTTACCATCAGCCTAAGACGCATAGATCGGGACCCCCTACCCAAGATCCGCTGGTTTTGACACCGACAGCGGCTATGGTTGTCGAAGCCGAGTGCAAGCGCCTACTTCAAAACTTACGGCACGAGGCTCGGGTGCAGGCCATTCGAGACTACTATGCCTCGCAGGGTATTAGGAGGGCCAAGAAGAAGTGTCGCAGGAAGTTTCTGAGTAGGGAGAAGTACTTAGCGGTAATTATAGCTATTCTTAAGGCCTTGAACTTAGTTTTCTTGATTTGATTCGTAGCGCTGAAATTTCTCTTGACTCACTTAGGTGCCCCCAAGATGGTGTGTCGATAAGATGGATTGTTGGAGGCATTGGTGGATGCGTGGTGCTCTCCCCAATGGCTACTCGAACACCAAAGGGCCAAGGATAAGCATGACCAAATGAAAGGTGTGCCACACCATCAAGGGAGCTCCAACATGTTTGAGTACGGGAATAACTGGGTATGTGGTTTGCTACATGATTCATGCAATTTCATTCTTCATGGTAGCATTTATCCTTTCCAAAATGACTTAATATGCTTAGTTAGTTAAAAAGACATAACTACCTTGGATAGTTCATTTATGACATATTTAGCTCTAAAATGACATAATAACCTTTAGATAGCTCTATAAAATGACTTAATATACTTTAGTTAGTTAAAAAATGACATAACTACCTTCGATAGCTCAATAACAACCTAAACTAATCTTAGCTAGTTCATTCATGACATAATTAGCTCTAAAATGACATAATAACCTTAGATAGCTCTATAGAATGCCTAAATATGTTATAGTTAGCTAAAAATAGCATAACTACCTTGGATAGCTCAATAATTACATAATTAGCATACTTTGGTCAAAAATGGCATAATAATCTTGGTTACCTTGAAAATGACCTAAATTTATCTTATTTTCCTCGAAATTGACACAATAACCTTTCTTAGCTCCAAAATGACCTATTTATATAGCAATATCATTCTTAATGCTAGCTTGAGCCCTTAACTAATATTTGTTCCTCTCTCTCAGGCGCGGTACCACAAGAAGCCTGTGCCAAGTCTGTTCGACCTCTATCGCATGGCCCATATGGCCCCGTACAAGAAGGCCAAGGCATTCACGGAGTCTGACCTAGATCATCCAGAGAGCTTCACCAACATCTCCTCCCACCACAAGCTTGTGAAGTATAGAGATGAGGGGAAGACGAGGAAAGGTGAGGACTTTAACCCGAGCCAGGATCCTTTTGATACAGAGTTGGTGATGATATCTGGTGGCGGGAGGTCCCATGTCTCTCAAGCCATTGCTGATGGACTGATATGTTGTCCTAAGACTCTCCTGTAGATCAAGAAGCGCCTGATTAGCTCTGATCCTGAGATAACGCCTCGTGCACGGCCCGCGGAGCTCGTCGTGGTGGTTAGTTATACGGACTCTCTGACCTTTCCTCCATTACATTGTGTGTGCGTCCGTCGATGATTACAATGCTAACGAGGAGTGTTGTGTTGCAGGCAGCGGTTGAGAAAGAGAGATTGAAGACCCAGGCGCTTTTGGAGGAGGCAAAAAGGGAGGCAGTGGAGAGGTAGAGGGAGAGGGAGGAGAGGACGGCTAAGATGTAGGAGGAGGAGAGGAAACGGAATGAGGTGTCTCACCGGGCCCTATACGAGCTCATCGTGGTACGTTTCTTGTGCATATTAGCCCAATCATGCACGTAATGTTCGCATTACTAACTAATATGATTGACTCGTGAGAACCAAATGTGCAGACCATGTGTGATAAAAACGGTCAGGCCCCTCCGCCGATGCCCCGGATTGCTCCGGCGGCCGCGGTGAGTTTGATTTGAATGGTCCTTAGTTACTACTATTCACATTTCAGTTTGCATCATGCTAATGAGACAGTATTGGAAATGATCTTTGGTTCAGCATGGCTCCCAACAAGCATCGACCAATCCTTCCGCGTCTGCCAATGCCGAAACCCCGACTGGTCCTTCACCTTCGTCTGCCAATGGTGCAGCCCTGACCATTCCTACACCTCTGTTATAACGGTATTTTTCTTCTTATTTAGCCTGTTTAGTCCATTTATGACATAATTTAGCCTATTTAGTCCACAAATGACATAATAAGATGAAGAAAATCAAGGAAGAGGAAGGAAAGAAGGAATAGGAAGAAAAGAAGAAGAAGTTCTTCTTCTTCTTCTTCTTCTTCTTCTTCTTCTTTTCTTCTTCTTCTTCTTCTTCTTCTTCTTATTTTCCTCCTCTTACTTGTTTTTATTCGTAAATGGCATCATAACCTTGCTAACCTCATAAATGTCATATACTTAGCTTGTTGTCCTCTAAAATGACACAATAAGCTTAGTTAGGTCAAAAATGGCATAATTTGCTATGTTAGATCAAAATGGCATTTTTCTTCTTATTTAGCCTATTTAGTCCATTTATGACATAATTTAGCCTATTGAGTCCACAAATGACATAATAAGATGAAGAAAATCAAGGAAGAGGAAGAAAAGAAGGAATAGGAAGAAAAGAAGAAGAAGAAGAAGAAGAAGAAGAAGAAGAAGTTCTACTTCTTCTTCTTCTTCTTCTTCTTCTCCTTCTTCTACTTTTTCTTCTTCTTCTTCTTCTTCTTCTTCTTCTTCTTCTAGTTTTCTTCCTCTTCTTCTTCTAACTTTCTTTTTTCCCATTTTGTAGATTTAATTCACTATATGGAAGCTTGCATGGATGGAGTGCTTGTTTCTCTGTTCTTCTTTTTGTTTGTATCGAAGAATAATGTGGAACTTGTTATATGGATGCATGGAACGATGTGTTGGATGAACATTGTGATATTAGTGTAAGATGTATGGATGAAACTGTGTTTCTTATGTATGTGTATATATGTTGTAATGGATGGAGCTATGTGTTGGATACATCATATGTCCGTTGTGCTTGTGAAAAAATATGTATATCTGTGTGTGAATTCCAGTGAAATTAAATGGATATAAATGAAAGCAGGGGATATATAGCCTCTTTGCTGTCTGCTCTAGCGGAAGGCAAAGAGGACACGTGGCAGCTACCTGTAGAAACTGGGAACACTGGCTGCCTATTTGGACAGTTTGTCGTCCGCTGGCGGACGGGAAAGACCTTTGAATCTTTGCCGTCTGCTGGCGGACGACATAGCTGGCCATGTGGTAGCTTCCCAGTGTTGGCCTAACTAAGCTCTTTGTCGCCCGTTAGCGGACGACAAAGAGCTTCGACTCTGTGTCGTCCGCTGGTGGATGGCAAAGAGCATCGTTAACCCCCTAACGGCTCTGACGCCACCACACCGCCATCCATTGTCTTTGCCGTCTACTGGCCTCAGATGGCGGTCGGCACAATCCTTTGTCGTCCGTTTAATGGAAGCGGACCGCAAAGAAGGACTTTGCTGGCACCTGTTCAGACGGACAGTTTGCCGTCTGCAGGTGGACGGCAAAGATGTTTGCCGTCCGGGATCTATGCTTTTGCCGTCTGCCATGGTGGACGACAAAGAAGCTATTTCCAGTAGTGTTGCCTTCAATGACGATGTTGTATCCGGCTTCATGTCTTCGCCCTTGCAAGGTGAGTTCCCCATTGTGCTCCATATAGTTCGGCCTTTGCATTTAAATATTGTACTCTTCAGCTTTTGTGCCGCCGTCGCCTCGGCTTCCATGTGTTAAACGAATACGAAGGGTCTAAGTATTTTTACAAATAACCCCTTAACCATGTAGGGAAGGCGCTTATTTAAAGAGATTGAATCTCAGATTTCATTCCTCACCAGACGAAAATCCTTATAGCTTGCCATAAGAGACCAACCAAAGATGGCCAACGCTCCTTGTTCTTCCTCGCGTCCCCAAGGCCCTCAAGAAGGCGACTAGGAAAGTTGCTCGGTGCCCCACGCCCAATTGACCAAGCTTCACGAGCAGGGATATCTCCCTCCATCGGATCTAGTCCATGTTCGGGCGGGATTAACTACATCCAATGGCGAAGCCCTGGCAGAGAAATTCCCCAATCCCAATAAAGGGGAGCGGGCGTGCTTCGTTCCCTTCTTACTGAGGGGCGTGGGATTTCCAATCCACCCTTTCCTCAGAGGTCTTCTGGAGTATTATGGTCTCCAACTGCACAACCTCACGCCGGGCTCCATTCTACACATCGCGGGCTTTGTTGCTCTTTGGAAGTTGTTTCTAGGCTGTGAAGCCCATTTTGATTTATGGAGGAAATATTTCTGCCTCGTCCCCCGCTCCCAGAAGGGATCCATTTTCGAGGTGGGCGGTGTCGAAGTAAGGCGTATAGGCGGAACAGGATACTTGTCCGGCACTCCGAAGAAGGAATCCGAAGAGTGGCCCTCGGAGTTGTTCTACATCGAAGACGTTGTCCTTCCGGACCCAATCCAGCAAGGTCTTCCCGAATTTTCCTCCACTCCTTTAAAGAAGCGCGCCAGCTCGCGTCCTCGAAGCTATGAATAAAAAGATAGTGCGGAGGTTAAGAGGCTAGTGAACAAGATCAGAATACTTGCCCACTCCGGACTATCTATAGTCGAGGTAATGGTGATTTCGATAAAGCGATGCGCTCAACCACTTCAATCCAGGGGGCTTCCCATGTGGCATTACAACAGGGAGGATGACGCCTCACATTGTGGGCGCAAGGGTCTGGCTAATTTCGTCGTGCTGGCCGCCATGTTGGCTGACCTTTTCAAAGGGGAAAAGGAAGATTTCACTAACATGAAGTGTCGAGAAGGTTTCTCCATGTATAGCCCCATTGACTGGGTGAGTCTTTTGATTATAGGCCTTGATTGATCTTTTTCCTTAACTATGCTTTTTAGTCGAACTTAATTTGACTACCTTTAACAGGAACGGAGAAAGGTCCTCGCAGGGGTCTACAGCCCCGCCCTGCAGTCGGAGGACCATAATCGAGACCTCGATCCTGGATACGAAGAGGATCTGGACATATTTGTAGGTTTTAAGGATGGACTCTTTTATCAGACGAGCTATGACGGCACGGAAGTGGCCATTATAGACGACTACCCCGGCCTTCTCCCTTCCTCCCATGTAAGTACCCAAGAGACATCTCCTCAAAAAGAATTTTCCCACTGCAACTCATCCACCGCACTACATCATGCTCCCAGGGGGCAACGCTCGCACCAGCGTGCCGTAGCAAAGGCGTTATCTAAGAAGACAACGCTTGCACAAGGCGCATTTCTGAAAAGAAAGGTGGACAATGATATAGTTGGGCCCTCTTCCGTGTCAAAGAGGTATAATCCTTTAGCACGCACTCAGCGGATAGATCGGACGGTGGCATTCCCTGTTGTGTCATATTGCAGAAGGAGTGTATGCCAGACTGCATCCGGAGACCTGGCCGGCCATGCACAGACTAATCCAGCCCCGGGCCCTTCCACAAGGGCTGGAGGGGATGCAGGAGCAATGTCGGATTATCATCTCCTAGAGGATTCGGATAATGTATCCATCACAAACTCTGAAGTGGAAAGTGTGATGGGTCACTGGCGGCGGAGAGCAGCTATGCATGACCCGAACTTCACCGAAGAGGCTTTCAATGCCTTCAGCTCAACGGATGCTTATATCCGAGCTGCTCGGGATGGATTTGCTGGAGCCACTCACCAGATTTCTAAGGATATGCGGGTAAGTATTTTTATGCAGTTTCAATAATCATATGTCAGTAGCCCCCGAGTCTTGAAGCAGTTGGCCCAATTGATTTAAGAGTTGTTGCATTGTTAGGTACTCACGGAGAGGAATAACATATTATCGAAGGAGCTAGAAGAATGTCGAACTAAGCTGGCTGCTGCCACTGCTGAACTGGAAAATTTGAAGAAATCTAAGAAGGCACATCATGGTAAGTACAGCAGCAGCTCGAAAATAAGGCTCCATGCATACAACGAGGTTGCTTAATTGTGCTTTTGTCTCGTTGGTTAGGCTCGACAGATCAGCTGGAGGAGAGGCTAAGGGGTGCTCAAGCGGATAAACAACATGTCGAAGGGCAAGAAGCCGCTGGTCAACGTGTATTGACACTGACCATTAATGAGAAGAACAAACTACAGGATGCAAATATCAAGCAGACCAAAGAACTGAAGGATTTAAGAACCCAATTATCGGATGCTTTGAAGGAGAACAAGAAGCTGAAAAGGCAGCATATTCCGTATGCTTTTTAACCTATCTATCAGACGGTCTTCTGTTTGAAATTTAGACAAGTTTGCTTCTATAGGTGTGCTAACCGGACGTCCCAAAGGAGAAGTGTCTGGATTCCAAGGCAAACTGCTACAAGAGCTGTACAAAGTGCACAAGCAAGCTCGGAAAGCATTGAGGAACATGGCTAAGGCTTTATGGCCATCTGATCCCCCTCCAGGAAGCATGGATGAGCTTGCGAATTTATTCAAGGGAGCTCGTCGCCGTTTGGAACTATGGAAGATATTAGCATGTCGGGAAGGCGCCCGAGAAGCCTGGGCCAAGGTGAAAACACGGTATACCAAGCTTGATCCGAATCATATGGCCCGGGTCAGACCTCGGGGACCAGATGGACAAGAAATTCTTGTTAGCTTAGTATACGACCAAGTGAAAACAGCAGCTAAGTTTTCTCAACAGGATTGTAAACGAGACAACCTACTATAGGGTCTAGAGGAAGAATAAGTTTTTGAGTCTAAGTAGTAGTGTACTTTATCAACAAACTTATCTCCAGCCGAATTGCAAAACGATTGTCATGGCAGACCTTCCGCCTCGACCTCCAAAACCTGAGGTTTGGAGTGTTTTCGGATATTTATACCATTGGTAAACACCAAGGCATGTTCGGAAACTAGGCAGTCTGGTCATAGTTGCTTAAACAGACAAGTCGTATTCGGGGAGTTATGTTATATTACATTTGATCGTAAGAAACATCTTCCAGAGAGAATAGTTCCGTTAAGGGTTCCTTTCCCTGGGCCAGCATGCATTTTTGCGCATGCATAAGCTGTGATGCAAGAAATCATAGTACATATTATGATTTGGGGGCGTATATTGCAACGAGGGCAGCTCATCTCTTGTTCGCCGACCGATTATTCCCTTAAGAACGCTAGCTTTTGGCTTCACCCGTCTGAGGTACATGTCTGGATAACCTAGTTGTAACAATCGCAGAGGTGCTCCCTTTATGCCCTAGCCGAACAAGCGGGAACGTAGGGCATAAGCTCAGGAGCCAGGCAACCCAGCTTGGCAAAAGCTTAAGTCATAAAGGTGCATATAATGGCGAAGACAAGACACATATGAGTAGCCAACACATATATGACGCTCCAAAATAATAATGATAATAAGCTTCTGTGAAGAGAAGCCTCTAGGTATCATGGGGTATGTACATTTAATGATGTATATCCCTCAAGTGTGCGGTTTATCCAAACACTGGTAGAAGTTGTACAAAAATCGAAAAAAAGAGAAAAATGGGTGAGAGGGAGAAAAGAAAAGACAAAAAAAGTTAGGCGTAGAATCTTCGGAGCCGAGCGACGTTCCATGGGTTTGGCTCCAAACGATTATCTGAAGCATTACGAAGGCGATAGGCTCCTCCAGTGAGAACTTCATCTATGATGAAGGGACCCTCCCATTTGGAGTTGAGCTTGTCCTTTTTCTTCTCTGGTAGGCGCAGGACGAGTTCATCGACATTATAAGTCTTTGCCCGTACTTCCCTGCTTTGACATCGCCGAGCTTGCTGTTGGTAAAATGCGGAACGGGCCATCGCGACGTCGCGCTCCTCCTCCAAGCCATCCAGATCGTCCTGCCGATCGAGCTCGATCTCTCTCTCTTCATACATGCGCACTCGAGGTGAGTCATGAATAATGTCGAAAGGCAATACTGCCTCAGCGCCGTACACCATGAAAAAAGGTGTATATCCGGTCGTGCGATTGGGCGTGGTACACAGAGGCAGAGCCAGAATTTGAGTATAGGGGGGCTAAGCCAAGTTGATTAAAGAAAAGTGCGCACCGCAGAAAAATAAGTACCATAATATTGTAATAATGTGTCGCTTCAATACAATTAAAATCAGGTCTATCTAGGGCATATCTATATATGTCTTAGTTATTGAACATGTAAGTGATTCGATCAAACATACAAAAAAAGAAACACAAATCTTCGCATCAGAAATAATCAATATCAATGGACATGGATGTACAAGACTTAGGCACATCTAGATGTGTATTAACAAAATTGATATAAAATATAGTTACATTTGTATTGGAATATTACTATCAGTGTAGAATATCTTGTAATTTCAAAGCATGCCATTCCCCCTGAACCGGGATTAGTAAAAAAAACACATTAGGCTCATTAACAACATTACTAGGCTGAGAACTTGAAACAACATACTTTAAAAAAGAATTAATCTTTATGGTGTTTGTAGCCCTTTTCTCTCCATGACTGCATCACAAATCAAACACTGAAAACAAATTAAGATTGAATTAGCATCATAAATCATACCATCAAAATAATTAAAATCGATGTACAATTTCAACATACAAGATAAGAGTTGTGATGGGTTGGTAGTTTTTTTTCAACGGGAGTGATGGATTAGTACTACCTCCGTCTAGGTGAATAAGTCATTCGCGTAGTTCTAGGTCATCGATTTGAGCAATTAAATATGTGTTATATGTCATGAAAAGTATATCACTAGATTTCTACATGGATGTAGTTTCTAAATATATATTTTTTTGTCACATATAATACATATTTAGATAGTTAAATCGTCGACCTATAACTATGCGAATGACTTATTCACCGAGATGGAGGTAGTAGATAGTTCTCAATAGTGCTAACCTTGGGGTTGGACCGCTATAGAATTGACAAAGTGCAGTCTGCATGATTCGCCAGTTGTGAAGCCAGTGTCGCCTGATTTGAATCGACTTCGCCAGTAGTGAGGGCACGAGGGCAGTGGCCGCCGGCAGCGGTAATCGCCACAGGTCAGAAGTTTTTTTTTTGAGGGGGTTGGCTTGATTTAGGGTAAGGCCAGGGGGCAAGCACTAGAGTCTCTGGCCATGGGTGGGCTTTTTTATGGGCCAAGTACGGATATTCCTTTTGGGTTAAGGGGGGCCAAGTATGTATATACCTCAGTCTAATCGCTAATTACTCGTGGCCTCTTACGAAACTATCGATCGTTAGCGGGGGCCAGGCCCCTGCTCGCCCCCTGGCTCCGCCACTGGTGGTACGCAGCCCCCAGAGTATAGAATCAAGTTCTTCAACCTAGTGCTTGTCTGATTCTCGCAGAGATCGCACTAGTCTGGGTTTGATGCCGCTCATTATCAAGTCGTTAGCTCGTTCGACCTGACCGTTTGTCTAAGGGTGATATACGGAGGCGTAATTGAGCTTGATGCCCAAATTAGCGCACCAGGTTTTCACCTCATCGGTCGTAAAGTTAGAACCGTTGTCAGTAATAATACTGTGCGGGACACCGTAATGGTGTACCACACCGGATATGAAGTCTATAACCGGTCCGGCTTCGGCTGTTTTGACTGGTTTGGCTTCTATTCACTTAGTGAACCTGTCGACCATAACCAGTAAATATTTCTTCTCATGGCTTCCCCCCTTGTGGGGTCCGACCATGTCAAGCCCCCAGACCGCAAAAGGCCACGTAATGGGGATTGTTCATAAGGCAGTGGGCGGCATATGGCTTTGATTTGCGAAAATCTGACATCCAACACATTGCTGTACGAGGTCTTGTGCATCTGCTTGGGCTGTGGCCCAAAAGAAACATGTACGGAAGGCCTTACTTACAAGGGCCCGGGCTGTGGCGTGATGGCCACCAAGACCGGCGTGTATTTCAGCCAAGAACTGCCGTCCTTCTTCTTCGGAGATATACCTTCCGGTGGTACTTTCCTTGTACAGGTCCCCCTCATGGACTTTATAGGCCTTCGAGTGTTGAACAATGCGACGGGCCTCTGTCTGGTCATCAGGGAGCTCGTATCTAGTAAGGTAGGCGAGGAACGGTTCAGTCCACGGGGCGATTACAGCCATGATTTCGTGAGCCGATGGTGTTACTTTGGTGTCCGAACCCCCGACGATATCGGGAATGTGTTTGGAATCTGGGGGTATGATCGGTTCTGGGACGACATTTCCGCTATCGTCCTGCCACACGACAGATGGCTTGAAGAGCCTATCCACGAAGGTGTTAGCCGGGACAGGGTCGCGCTTGGCTCCCATTCGGGCAAGTATGTCTGCAGCTTAATTACTCTCTCGAGCCACATGATGAAACTCGAGCCCTTCAGACCGAGCTGATATTTTGAGTACGGCGTTGTGCTAAGCCGCCATCTTCGAATCTTTTGCATCAAAGTCTCCGTTTATCAGAGATATTGCGAGATTTGAGTCCCTGTGTACTTCAAGGCATTGTATGCCCATGAAGACGGCCATCCAGATACCATGCAATAGCGCCTCGTGTTCGGCTGCATTGTTAGAGTCTGTATACAATATTTGGAGCACATAACGGATTGTGTCTTCTGTGGGAGATGTCAAGACGACACCAGCCCCCAATCTGGCTAACATTTTAGAGTCGTCGAAGTGCATCACCTAGTTGGAATATGTGTTGTATTCTTTAGGGAGTTCGGCCTCTGTCCATTCGGTGATGAAGTCAGCCAATACCTGAGATTTGATAGCTCGGCGTGGCTTGTAAGTTATTTCAAATGGCAAGAGCTCAATGGCCCACTTGGCAATCTGACTGGTGGTGTCCCGATTGTTTATAATATCGTTAAGTGGTACTT
This sequence comes from Triticum aestivum, assembly GCF_018294505.1. Lineage (NCBI taxonomy): Eukaryota > Viridiplantae > Streptophyta > Magnoliopsida > Poales > Poaceae > Triticum > Triticum aestivum. Next base: position 574,578,651 of record NC_057813.1, on the reverse strand, counting down.
CAGAAGCCACCGTGATCGAGCACTCCTGAAAGTAGTGTCGCAGCTTGCGGGGTGCCATAAAGACCGCATATGCTATCTTTTGATAATGCGGGTATCAGGATTTGAACTGTGTAAGGACCATTGATACATAATATATTGGTTTTTGAAGTGGGAATTTATGTCCCTCCTCATCTCGTTGAACGATGAGCACCGCACTCACTACCTGTTGAGTTGCAGATATGTAGAGCAGCATCGGTTTGCCGACGTTTGGTGCGGCCAGGATTGGGTTACTTGCTAACAGAGCTTTTATTTCTTCCATTCCGGCTGTAGCGGCATCCGTCCACACGAAGTGGTCAGTGCGGCGTAGCAAGCGATATAATGGCAACGCCTTTTCCCCTAGTCTGGAGATAAAACAACTTAAAGTTGCCACGCACCCAGCTAATTTTTGGACCTGCTTGAGGTTTGTTGGTGTTGCCAACTGTGACAGGGCTCGGATTCTAGTGGGGTTTGCTTCGATTCCTCTATTGGAGACAATGACCCAAGCAGCTTTCTGGCTGGAACGCCGAAAACGCATTTTTCGGGATTGAGCCATATGTCATATGCTCGGAGGTTGTCAAATGTAAGGCATAAGTCATCCACCAATGAATCGACATGTTTGGTTTTGATGACTATGTCATCTACATATGCCTCCACAGTTTTGCCGATTTGTTTTTCAAGGCATGTTTGAATCATGCGTTGGTAGGTTGCGCTGGCGTTCTTGAGCCCGAAAGGCATAGTGTTGAAGTAGAAGGGCCCATACGGAGTGATGAATGTCGTTGCGGCTTGGTCGGATTCTTTCATCTTAATTTGATGATATTTGGAATATGCATCGAGGAAGCACAAGGAATCGTGCCCTGCGGTTGCGTTAATAATCTGGTCGATACGAGGTAGTGGGAAGGGGTCCTTAGGGCAAGCCTTGTTAAGGTCTTGGAAATCGACACACAGGCGCCAGATTTATCCTTCTTAGGTACCATGACCAGGTTTGCTAGCCAGTCCAGATGTTTGATCTCTCTAATAAACCCGGCTTCGAGTAGCTTGGCTAGCTCCTCCCCCATAGCCTGTCATTTGGGTTCAAAAAATCGGCGCAGAGTTTGTTTGACTAGTTTGTATCCTTTCAGTATATTGAGACTATGCTCGGGCAGTCTTCATGGGATAGCTGGCATATCCGAAGGGTGCCGGGCAAAAATGTCCCAGTTCTCACACAGGAATGTGCGTAATGTGGCGTCCACCGTCGGATCCAGATGTGCCCCAATGGAAGCTGTTTTCTTGGGGTCCGTCGGGTGGACCTGAAATTTGATTATTTCGGCTGTTGGCTTGAAGGAAGTAGATTTGGGTCTCTTGTCGAGGATTACATCGTCCCTGTCTACTTTAGAATGTAGAGTGGTCAATTCCTTGGCCGCGAGGACCTCGGATAATGCCTCAAGGGCCAGAGAGGCAGTTTTGTTTTGGGTGCGGAGTGTTATGTCCGGATCACTGGTGATAGTGACAATTCCATTGGGCCCGGACATTTTGAGCTTCATATACCTGTAATGGGGTATGGTTCGGAAGCGTGTGAATGTGTCTCGCCCCAGCAAAGCATGATAACCGTTGTTGAATGGTGCCACATGGAAGAGTAATTATTTGGACTTGTAGTTCTCCGGCGTGCCGAATACCACATCAAGTTTGATTTTTCCCGAGCATCTGGCTTCTCAACTAGGGATAATACCGCGAAAGGTTGTGTTACTTTGCTCAATGTGACTCCTGTCCATTTGCATTTTATTGAGCGCGTCCTCGTAGATGAGGTTCAGTCCGCTACCGCCATCCATGTGCACTTTAGTGAGCCGAAAACCATCTAGGATTGGGTTTAGGACCAAAGCGGCTGGTGCCCGGACTGAGCGAGCTCTTGGTTCATCATCGGCGTTGAAAGTGATCGCCGTGTTGTTCCAAGGATTTACTGTTGCCACATGGCAAACTTCGGCGAGGTCAGGGAGTGCCCTTTTGTGATGATTATTTGAAGAAAAGGTCTCAAAGACCGTGAATACTTTGGGATCATTGTCCTCCAAAGACTAGTTTTCTGGAGTGTTGTTGGTGAGGATACCCTCGTCGCTCTTGGTCACATACCGGAGTATCCAACATGCTCGAAGGCTATGCGTTGGTTCTTTGTCCGTCGTCATGTGAATTTTACAGGGCTTGTCGAGCCATTCCTCCAGGACAGTTCTATGCCCCATGACGGGTTTAATTTTCTTATCCACGGGATGATGATAGGGTGCTCCGCGGGGGTGCATCCTATTTGCCTGCCCAGGGGATGGCCTAAAGGCATGCCGTTCCCAGCGGGCTGTCTGGGTTTTCTAGGCGCTTTCCATTGCGTAGTACTTCTGTACTATGTGTGCAAAATCGGAAAAGTGTAGTACACGACGGCAGTTGAGGGCATTAAGGATTCCCTCATCCGTGTAATTGTTGCAAAATACCGAGATCGCGTCATCCTCGCAGCAATCCTTGACCTTGTTTTTAACAAGTAGGAATCTAGCCCAGAAGTGGTGTACTGTTTCCTGAGACTGTTGCCATACATAAATTAAGTCGCATATGTTCGGAGGACCGGAGTTGCTTGGGGAATATTGCTTGTGGTGGGTGGGTGGGTTCAAATCCGAGCCCTGACCTACTGAGAAATCCGGATTCTGAAGAATTTCCGAGGTTACAGGCCTGGGCTCCATAGCGTCCGGTGCATTTTTGGGCTCTACGCCGGACTCCGTGTTTGGAGGACAATAAGTGTCTTCCAGAAGACGGGAGTCCGGTTCTCCAAGCTCACAACCCAAACATACTTTGTTCTCAATGTAGGATAAGAGTCATTATTGGTTTGTTCCTCCACGATTGCCACATGATGGGTGATCGGCGGAGATCTGATTTCTCTCTGATCGGGTTTAAGCCCAATCTGATCATAGTCGGTTGTGACCCCTAGGGCGGCGATGCAATCCAGCAGTTCGTTTAAGGCCGAAATGTCTGCCGGATCCATCTTGTCGGAATATTCAAGGCCGATGCGGAGGCGGTATTTGGCGATGAGTTGGGCTGCTTCTGGCTTAACGGTCGGGCGAGTGCCCATGATGAAGCTGCTGAGCCGGAGGGTTTTTCCCTAAAGCTAGGGCTTCTCCGGAAGTGATGTTGTCCTTGATGACAAGGCGAGCCATCAATCCTTCTGTCGAAGACACAGAGGAACTCTCAATGAAAGCACCAATGTTGGTGTCAAAACCTGCAGATCTCGGATAGGGGGTCCCGAACTATGCGTCTAAGGATCGAAGGTAACAAGAGGCGGGGGACACGATGTTTACCCAAGTTCGGGCCCTCTTAATGGAGGTAATACCCTACTTCCTTCTTGATTGACTTTGATGAGTATATGGGTTACAAGAGTTGATCTACCTTGAGATCGTAATGGCTAAAACCTAGATGTCTAGCATGCATGATTGTGATTGTCCCTAAGGACTAAACCCTCCGGTTTATATAGGCACCGGAGGGGACTAGGGGTGTACAAAGTCGGTTTACAGAGGAAGGAAACTACACATACAGACGCCAAGCTTGCCGTCCACACAAAGGAGAGTCACATCCATACACGGGAGAAGGCCTTCAGTTCTGTATCTTCATGGCCCGCCAGTCCGGCCCATGTCACATAGGTCGGCTCTCCAAGGACCCCATAATCTAGGACTCCGTCAACGGTTACATGGGATTCGCCAGGATTGAGCTCGTGGTGAACAATCGCCGGATATCATTACTAAGAAAAGGTTAAAACACTCGAGGCTATAACTTGCACCGGCTGACCACTCACAATGATACTAATATAGTTGTAAAATGGTCAAAGACCGTGTCTACGTGGTGTTTGGAATTATATGCAAAAAATAGCAAGATGCCCGTGCATTGCATGAAACATCACGATGCATTTTTTTTACAGAACACCTGTTGTGATTGACCCATGCAAGAGTAATCCCATGTGTAAAAACTAATGACATCTCAAGAATTCTATCGAAAAATGATATCTTGAGTGGGGCGTGGTGGTGACTGGTGGTCGGACTGGGCGGAGGCATGGGGATGGACGGCGCCGGCAGTGGACACCATGCCAAATTGTTCCAGAGACTTCATTTTTTAATTGCTCAGCAATGAGGTTGTGCGAGATAAGGATGAACGAGGCAAGGCCTTATCTGTAAATGTGGAGAGAGGTGCGGGTATCTTTTGTAAAATTGTCATAGTTCGCTTTCTATCCGTTAGATATAGATCGGACAGTCTATATTAAAAGATGGCAGGCACACCATCATCACCAACTCGGTTTTTTCTCTACTCCTACTCCTATAAAAGACTCAGTTGGTGATGATGGAGGCGAGCAGGCATGTTTAGTCGGGCGTGCAGCGGATGACACAGTACTATTCGATTTGTTATAAAAACAAAGAAGAGTAGTAGAGATAGAGATAAGAGTAGAGATAGAGACTTAGGGAGAAGCACCATCTACTGCTCGTGTGCTACACCCTCGTTCCATTCGGTGGCCGCAACGTCCTCTACAGCCAATCCCTCCTGCGCTCCATTCGGCGGGCGTTGTTGAAATTTGGGGAGCGCACTCTCGCGACTGCTGTGAGCGACTACTTCACCGACGATGACTTCTTCGCCGACCTCGGCAACCTCTTCCTCAACGACATGGGCGACAACATCAACGCCAACGGTGCTGCTCCTGTTGCACCGTATGTGTTTCTGTCATGCTGATACGTCTCCAACATATCTATAATTTATGAAGTATTCATGCTATTATATTATCCATCTATGATGTTTTATATGCATTTATATGTCATTTTATATGATTTTTGGGACTAACCTATTAACCTAGAGCCTAGTGCTACTTTTTGTTTTCTCCTTGTTTTTGTGTTTTACAGAAAAGGGATACCAAATGGAGTCCAATTGATGTGCTAATTTTTGAGGATTTTTTATGGACCAAAAGAAGACCACAGAGCATCGGAGTTGGGCCAGAAGAGTCCTGGGCTGCCCACGAGAGTGGGGGCGCCCCCCCCCCCCCGGGCACGCCCCCCTATCTCGTGGACAGCCCGGAGACCCCCCTGACGTGAAACCAACACCAAATATTCCTATAAATACAAAAACCTTAGGGAAATAACCTAGATCGGAAGTTCCGCCACCGCAAGCCTCTGTAGCCATGAGAAATCAATCTAGGCCCTCTCCGGCACCCTGCCGGAGGGTGCCATCATCATCGGAGGCCATGGAGGAGGATCGCGGAGGGGCCATCATCGCCATGAAGGCCAAGGACCAGAGGGGGAAAGCCGTGGAGGAGGAAGCAAAAGGGGGAGAACCTCTCCTCCTCTCTCTTGGTGGCACCGGAGTGCCATCGGGAGGGGAATCATCATTGCGGTGATCGTCTTCATCAACATCACCATCATCATCACCATCCTCATCTATTTTACGCGGTCCACTCTCCCGCACCCCGCTGTAATCCCTACTCGAACATAGTGCTTTATGCTACATATTATGATCCAATGATGTGTTGCCATCCTATGATGTTTTGAGTAGATATCTTTTGTCCTTGGGTTGATTGATGGTCTAGATTGGTACGAGTTGTATGTTTTATTTTGGTGTTGTCCTATGGTGCCCTCTGTGTCGCGCAAGCGTGAGGGATTCCCGTTGTAGGGTGTTGGAATACGTGCATGATTCGCTTATAGTGGGTTGCGTGAGTGACTGAAACACAAACCCGAGTAAGGGGGTTGTTGCGTATGGGATAAGATTGCTTGCTTACTATGTGTAGAACAAAAACAGAAACTTTGGCTGTAGTGCTTGAATTTAAGTTTTTTACTGGAAAGTCAAATGGATCTGAAACTTTTTGCAAATTACTTCTGTACAAATTGTTCAAATTTTAAAATGTATTTCATAATTTTTGGAGTTACAGAAGTTTACTAAACTTCCATATTACTACAGACTGTCCTGTTCTTGACAGATTCTGTCTTTCGTGTGTTGTTTGCTTATTTTGATGCATCTATGGCTAGTATGTAAGGGTATGAACCATAGAGAAGTTGGAATACAGTAGGTTTAACACCAATATAAATAAAGAATGAGTTAATTACAGTACCATAAAGTGGTAGTTTGCTTTATTACACTAACGGATCTCACAAGTTTTTGTTTAAGTTTTTGTGAATGAAGTGTTTGAAGAACGAGGAGTTACCGATGTGAGAAGAATAAAGTGAGACAAGAGTTCAAGCTTGGGGATGTCCAAGGCACCCCAAGTAAATATTTCAAAGGATACTCAAGCATCTAAGCTTGGGGATGCGCCGGTTGGCATCCCATCTTTCTTCTTCAACAAATATCGGTATACCTCGGTTTTTATTTTGTTCACATGATTTGTGTCCTGTGTTTTTATTTTTCTTTAAGAATCACGCTAGTATGAGATAGCTCTTCTTTGATTTATAGAATAATTAATGTGCTTCACTTATATATTTTAAGTATGATCTTATAGAATTGCTCTTTGTGTTTCACTTAAATCGATTGAGTATGGTTTTATAGAATGCTTCGTACGCTTCACTTATATATTTTGAGCTTGGATATTGGCCAGTCTATATTAATTGTAGAATGCTCCAGGAACTTCACTTATATCTTTTGGAGTATGAATAATACTATAATTTAAAGTGGGTTTGGAAGAGTGTCAACTTTAGGAATTAATGATCCCACTATCTTGGAGGGTGTTGAATCTTCGTACTATATTTATGAAAGTGGATTTGGAAGAGTGTCAACTTTAGTTAGTATTCCACTATTTTGGAAGAGGTTCCAATTGAGTATGAGAACAAAGTTGCTATCCATGATTCTACTGAAAATTATTATTAGGGAGGAATATGTGCTTGTACGAGTTGCAATAATATCAAGTTTCCTTTCTATGTGCTTAAAGTTTTGAAGTTATACTTGTTTTGCCTTCCTATGCTAGTTGACTTTTGCTCCTATAAATTGTGTGCTCACAAAATCCCTAGGCATAGGAAGTGAGATAGATTTAAATGTGCTAGTCATATTCTTCATGATGCTCTCTTTGTGTTCCAACTCTTTTCTTTTATGCGAGCATCATTGAAATCATCATGCCTAGCTAAAAGGCATTAAAGAAAAGTGCTTGTTGGGAGACAACCCAATATTTATCCTTATTGTTTTTGTGTGTCTACATGATTAATCTACTGTATTAATCATGTTTTATAGCTTTTGTTTCAATAAAGGGCCAAGTAAGACCTTTTGGGAAGACTTGGGTGAGAGTTAATGTGATCTTGCTGTAAACAGAAACTTTGCGCTCATGAGATTAGCTGTCATTTTTTAAAGAAGTGTGATTTTGAGTTGATTATTTTTGAAGAAGATTAGTAGACAAATTCCTCACGTCCACCAATTTATTTCATAATTTTTGGAGTAGAAGAAGTATGGTTATTGTTCAGATCATTACAGACTGCTCTGTTTTTGACAGATTCTGTTTTCACTGCATAGTTTGCTTGTTTTCTAGTTTCTATGGCTTATATTTCCCAATATAAATTGTAGAAATGATATTTTATAGTAGGAATTATGTGAAAAAAATTATGAACCTTGTCTTTTACAGTACCCAAGTGCATGGTTTACTCTTTATCATACTAACCTATCTCACGAAGTTTGGTTAAGTTTTGTGTGATTGAAATTTTCAAGTTTGGGTGAGATATCGATGTGAGGAGAATAAGGAGTGGAAAGACCCTAAGCTTGGGGATGCCCAAGGCACCCCAAGGTAATATTCAAGGAAGAATCAAGCGCCTAAGCTTGGGGATGCCCCGGAAGGCATCCCCTCTTTCATCTTCAAAACTATCGGTACATCTTACTCGGACCTATATTTTTATTCGTCACATGATATGTGTTTTGCTTGGAGCGTGTTTTTGATTTTACTTGCTGTTTGAATAAAATCATTGGATCTGATTATTGAATAAAAAAGGAACCCTCCCATGGCTAGTTAATTGTTTGACTACTCAGTGTCTTTCACTCATATCGTTTGGAGTAGTTTGTCATTTACTCATGTGCTTCATGTTTATCCTATGAGTAAATGGGGGAATGAATTGAATGTCATGAATCTGAATTTCTATATGTTTTCATATGCTTATAACATGGATAGTAATGACTTCACATATAAAGAGTATGAGGCATAAAAGTTGTTGAGAGTTGGCAAACGTAGTTTTGGTCATCGTTGCAATTAATAGGAAGTAATAAGGAAAGAGAGGTTCACATACAAATATATTATCTTGGACATATTTTATGATTGGGAGCACTCATTAAGTATGACATGCTAAAAGAGTTGACGTTGGACAAGGAAGACAACGTAATGATTTGTGTTTTCTCACATCTCAGTTAAAGTATATTGTCATTGACCTTCAAAATATGTTGAGCTTGCCTATCCCCCTCATGCTAACCAAATTCCTTGCACCAAGTAGAGATACTACTTGTGCTTCCAAATATCCTTAAACCCAGTTTTGCCACGAGAGTCCACCATACCTACCTATGGATTGAGTAAGATCCTTCAAGTAAGTTGTCATCGGTGCAAGCAATAAAAATTGCTCTTTAAATATGCATAACTTATTAATGTGGAGAAAATAAGCTTTGTACGATCTTGTTGTGGAAGTAATAAAAGCGACGGACTGCATAATAAAGGTCCACATACAAGGGGCAATATAAAGTGACGTTCTTTCACATTAAGTTTTTGTGTATCAAACCCTAAAAGCGCATGACAACCTCTGCTTCCCTCTGCGAAGGGCCTATCTTTTAATTTATGTTTTTACTTTATGCTTGAGTCAAGGTGATCCTCACCTTTCCCTTTTTCATTTTATCCTTTGGCAAGCTCCTCGTGTTTGAAAGATCATGATATATATATATATCTAATTGGATGTAAGTTAGCATGGGCTATTATTGTTGATATCACCTAAAGGTGAATATGTTGGGAGGCAACACAATAAGCCCCTATCTTTCTCAGTGTCCACCTGAAACTCCTTAACCACAAGTATTGCGTGAGTGTTAGCAATTGTAGAAGACTATATGATAGTTGAGTATGTGGACTTGCTGAAAAGCTCTATTCTTGACTCTTTCTGATGTTATGATAAATTGCAATTGCTTCAATGACTGAGATTATAGTTTGTTAGTTCTCAATGAAGTTTTTGAACCATACTTGACATTGTGAATAGATTGTTACTTGATCATGAAAAGTTTTATGAGATAAGCTATTATTATGACATAGATTGATGCTAGAAAAGGTGATTGAAATTATCATTGATCAAACTTGTGCACCTGCTAGCATTCACACTTCATAAATTATTTCTTTTATCATTTACCTACTCAAGGATGAGCAGGAATTAAGCTTGGGGATGCTGATATGTCTCCAGCGTATCTATAATTTATGAAGTATTCATGCTATTATATTATCCATCTATGATGTTTTATATGCATTTATATGTCATTTTATATGATTTTTGGGACTAACCTATTAACCTAGAGCCCAGTGCCAGTTTCTGTTTTCTCCTTGTTTTTGTGTTTTACAGAAAAGGGATACCAAACGGAGTCCAATTGGCGTGCCAATTTTTGAGGATTTTTTATGGACCAAAAGAAGACCATGGAGCATCGGAGTTGGGCCAGAAGAGTCCCAGGCTGCCCACGAGAGTGGGGGCGCCCCCCCCCCCTAGGGCACGCCCCCCTATCTCGTGGATAGCACGGAGACCCCCCTGACGTGAAACCAACGCCAAATATTCCTATAAATACAGAAACCTTGGGGAAATAACCTAGATCGGAAGTTCCGCCGCCGCAAGCCTCTGTAGCCACGAGAAATCAATCTAGGCCCTCTCTGGCACCCTGCCGGAGGGGGCCATCATCATTGGAGGCCATGGAGGAGGATCTCGGAGGGGCCATCATCGCCATGAAGGCCAAGGACCAGAGGGGGAAAGCCATGGAGGAGGAAGCACAAGGGGGAGAACCTCTCCTCCTCTCTTTTGGTGGCACCGGAGTGCCATCGGGAGGGGAATCATCGCCGTGGTGATCGTCTTCATCAACATCACCATCCTCATCTCTTTTACGCGGTCCACTCTCCCGCACCCCGCTGTAATCCCTACTCAAACATAGTGCTTTATGCTACATATTATGATCCAATCATGTGTTGCCATCCTATGATGTTTTGAGTAGATATCTTTTGCCCTTGGGTTGATTGATGGTCTAGATTGGTACAATTTGTATGTTTTATTTTGGTGTTGTCCTATGGTGCCCTCCGTGTTGCGCAAGCATGAGGGATTCCCGTTGTAGGGTGTTGGAATACGTGCATGATTCCCTTATAGTGGGTTGCGTGAGTGGCTGAAACACAAACCCGAGTAAGGGAGTTGTTGCGTATGGGAGAAAGGAGACTTGATGATTTAATGCTATGGTTGGGTTTTACCTTAATGATCTTTAGTGGTTGCGGATGCTTGCTAGAGTTCCAATCATAAGTGCATATGATCCAAGTAGGGAAAGTATGTTAGCTTATGCCTCTCCCTCATATGAAATTGCAATGACGACTATCGATCTTGTTAACAATTGCCTAGGACAATTCCGCACACCGATCCATCATTATTCCACACTCGCTATTTATATTATTTAGTAATATATTCTAACTTTATGATAACAGACCTACTTTTATATTCTAGCTCTCTGATATCATACAAAGTTATCCTCTTCATACCCACAACATAGTTTTATTTCTTGTTTCTAGTTGGAAGCAAACGTTCGGTGTACATAGAGTCGTATCAGTGGCAGATAGGGCTTGAGAGAATATTGATCTTACCTTTAGCTCCTTGTGGGTTCGACACTCCATACTTATCACTTCCACCTTTGGAAATTGCTACAATGATTCCCTTCACTTGGTGATTATCACCTGCCTGTTCGAAATCGTGGTAGAATTCATGTTTCTAGTCTGTATCCTAGATTCTATCTATTCATCTACTATGCTAGTCCACATGATTAGTTTAATCTCTGTTATAGCCATCATGATTTATTTTGTGCTTATTCGGACTAAATCTCGTAGTAAGTTGCTCATATATTCAACTGGCGCAACGTCCCCTACAGCCACTCCTGTTTCATGGACGGCCTGGTCGATGCCTCCAAGGAGCCCTTCGTCTACTACTATGAGTGCCCATGCCGTTTTGGGGATCACTGGCGGAGATCGTGCATCACCTCACGCAGGCGTGCGGCGGCCCTTGGCGAAGAACATCAAGTATGAGACGTGCTACACGTTCACTGTGCCGGAGTCGCTGGAGGATCACCTGAAGGAAATATGCCCTAGAGGCAATAATAAAGTTATTATTTATTTCCTCATATCATGACAAATGTTTATTATTCATGTTATAATTGTATTAACCGGAAACATAATACATGTGTGAATACATAGACAAACTTAAAGTCACTAGTATGCCTCTACTTGACTAGCTCATTAATCAAAGATGGTTATGTTTCCTAACCATAGACATGAGTTGTCATTTGATTAATGGGATCACATCATTAGGAGAATGATGTGATTGACTTGACCCATTCCGTTAGCTTAGCACTTGATCGTTTAGTATGTTGCTATTGCTTTCTTCATGACTTATACATGTTCCTACAACTATGATATTATGCAACTCCCGTTTACCGGAGGAACACTTTATGTGATACCAAACATCACAACATAACTGGGTGATTATAAAGGAGCTCTACAGGTGTCTCCGAAGGTACATGTTGGGTTGGCGTATTTCGAGATTAGGATTTGTCACTCCGATTGTCGGAGAGGTATCTCTGGGCCCTCTTGGTAATGCACATCACTATAAGACTTGCAAGCAATGTAGCTAATGAGTTAGTTACGGAATGATGCATTACGTAACGAGTAAAGAGACTTGCCGGTAACGAGATTGAACTAGGTATTGAGATACCGTAGATCAAATCTCGGGCAAGTAACATACCGATGACAAAGGGAACAATGTATGTTGTTATGCGGTTTGACCGATAAAGATCTTCATAGAATATGTAGGAGCCAATATGAGCATCCAGGTTCCGCTATTGGTTATTGACTGGAAATTGTTCTTGGTCATGTCTACATAGTTCTCGAACTCGTAGGGTCCGCACACTTAAGGTTTCGATGACAGTTATATTATGAGTTTATGAGTTTTGATGTACCGAAGTTTGTTCGGAGTCCCGAATGTGATTACGGACATGATGATGAGTCTCGAAATGGTCGAGACATGAAGATTAATATATTGGATGACTATATTCGGACACCGGAATGGTTTTGGGGGTTATTGGATATATACCGGAGTACCGGGGGGTTATCGAAACCCCCCCCCCCACCCCGAAGGTTAATGGACCTCATGGGCCCAAGTGGTGGAAGAGGAGAGGCGGCCAAGGGGCAGCCGCGCGCCCCTCCCCCCCCCCCCCCAAGTCCGAATTGGACAAGGAGGGGGGCGGTGCCCCCCCTTTCCTTTCCCCCTCTCTCTCCTTCCCTCTCCTCTCCTACTCCAACAAGGAAGGGAGGGAGTCCAACTCCCGGTGGGAGGAGGACTCCTCCTAGCACGCCCCTCCTGGCCGGCCGACCCCCTCCCCCTTGCTCCTTTATATACGAGGGCAGGGAGCACCTCTAGACACAACAATTGATCATTGATCTCTTAGCCGTGCGCGGTGCCCCCCACCATAGTCCTCCTCGGTAATATTGTAGCGGTGCTTAGGCGAAGCACTGTGACGGTAGAACATCAAGATCGTCACCACGCCGTCGTGCTGACGGAACTCTCCCTCGACACTCGGCTGGATCGGAGTTTGAGGGACGTCATCGAGCTGAACGAGTGCTAGAACTCGGAGGTGTCGTAGTTTCGGTACTTGATCGGTCGGGCCATGAAGACGTACGACTACATCAACCGTGTTCTTCTAACGCTTCCGCTTTCGGTCTACGAGGGTACGTGGACACACTCTCCCCTCTCGTTGCTATGCATCACCATGATCTTGCGTGTGCGTAGGAAAATTTTTGAAATTACTACATTCCCCAACAGTGGCATCCGAGCCTAGGTTTTATGCATTGATGTTATATGCACGAGTAGAACACAAGTGAGTTGTGGGCGATACAAGTCATACTGCTTACCAGCATGTCATACTTTGGTTCGGCGGTATTGTTGGATGAAGCGGCTCGGACCGACATTACGCGTACGCTTACGCGAGACTGGTTCTACCGACGTGCTTTGCACACAGGTGGCTGGCGGGTGTCAGTTTCTCCAACTTTAGTTGAACCGAGTGTGGCTACGCCCGGTCCTTGAGAAGGTTAAAACAGCACTAACTTGACGAACTATCGTTGTGGTTTTGATGCGTAGGTAAGAACGGTTCTTGCTCAGCCCGTAGCAGCCACGTAAAATTTGCAACAACAAAGTAGAGGACGTCTAACTTGTTTTTGCAGGGCATGTTGTGATGTGATATGGTCAAGACGTGATGCTATATTTTATTGTATGAGATGATCATGTTTTGTAACCGAAGTTATCGGTAACTGGCAGGAGCCATATGGTTGTCGCTTTATTGTATGAAATGCAAACGCCCTGTAATTGCTTTACTTTATCACTAAGCGGTAGCGATAGTCGTAGAAGCAATAGATGGCGAAAGGACAACGATTCTATGATGGAGATCAAGGTGTCGCGCCGGTGACGATGGTGATCACGATGGTGCTTCGGAGATGGAGATCACAAGCACAAGATGATGATGGCCATATCATATCACTTATATTGATTGCATGTGATGTTTATCCTTTATGCATCTTATCTTGCTTTGATTGATGGTAGCATTTTAAGATGATCTCTCACTAATTATCAAGAAGTGTTCTCCCTGAGTATGCACCATTGCGAAAGTTCTTCGTGCTGAGACACCATGTGATGATCGTGTGTGATAGGCTCTACGTTCAAATACAGCGGGTGCAAAACAGTTGCACACACGGAATACTCAGGTCAAACTTGACGAGCCTAGCATATACAGATATGGCCTCGGAACACGGAGACCGAAAGGTCGAACGTGAATCATATAGTAGATATGATCAACATAGTGATGTTCACCATTGAAAACTACTCCATCTCACGTGATGATCGGACATGGTTTAGTTGATTTGGATCACGTGATCACTTAGATGACTAGAGAGATGTCAGTCTAAGTGGGATTTCTTTTGTAATTTTATTATATTAAATATTTTCCTTTTTTCGTATATTATCACATCTATATTTACTCTTAACAAAATGTAGAATAAAGGCAATGCTTATGAAGAAGATTATGTGGTAAACTTCTTGAATTGCCCCCCCCCATCATCACGGACAAGGGCTTTATAGAGCTTGTCTTCATCAATAATGTAAGTTTGTCCTTCTCAAGCCTTCAAACTTTGTTGTGTATATTTGGTTAGGCATGACTGCAACAGCTGTTTATTTTTGGTGTTTGCATCAAATTGCATGTTTAAAGTTTATTATGTAGTTCATAAACAAAAGTTTGTCCTTCTCAATTTAAGTTTTCAGTTGTACAACCAAGTTCCTTCTTCATAGCATGTAAATTAAACTATACAGAGCAAGTGATCTTCTTTTGCACTTCATGTATGCTTCTTTTCTTGATCTGTAATCCAGTGGTGTGGTGAACCTACCCACTATAGCACAATGTCATATTCTACAATGTCTTAACTATAAACAATGTCATATCATTCTACTATTATTTAAACCATCTCTTTATTTGCCAATCTGAAATGGGATAACTTCACAGTACACTAACCATTGATACTTATGAGTTCTTGATCTGTAATCCAGTGGTGTCGTGAAGCTGCCAACTCCTTCACAATGTCATTTCCTACCATGTCTTGACCTGAACAATACCATATTGTGTTAATGCTATTTTAAACTATGTCACTTTATTCGTCAGTAAGAAATGTGATGAATTGTCAGCACTGATACTTATATGTGCAAAATATGTCATCTGTCTGCTTGTTTATCTTTCAGAGTGAGGAGGATATAAGTGGCAAACAAGTGCAGTCTCAGTAGCTTGCTCAGATGCTTGTGCTGCAGATCCCGAGCAGGGCTAACCTTTCTTGAACTCTATTGAAGAGATGTCGGTTTTGTATATTATTTTGTTAGCGTGTTTATTTGCACTGGTGGCAATCTTTGATGCCTAGTGTATGTAATCTGTTGTCTGCTTGTGCTTTATTATCATAGTGGTGAACTTTGATGCCTAGTGGATGTAATATGCCGTAATTTCTTTATTGTATAGTCTAGGTTTTTTTTCTTATTCACGATGTTGCAGTTATTTTACTGTATATATATCCTGTCTTCGCAGTAAACCGGCCAAACCGTAAAATTATGGTACATAATCGGGTTGTCATGCAAATCACTATGTATGATCCGCATCATGGGCCCCATCATCTTGGTCCGTTAACAGGCCTAAATGTAAACTGGCCCACTAGTAGATTTGGGCCTTTAATAGGCCGAGTAAACCGCTGGCCCTATTTCGCAAGAAAGCTCAATGGGCTTTTAGGAGGGTGAAAAGTAGGTTGGGCCTGAAACGTGCCGAACAGCTCACGGGCCGGCAGCAGGCCGAAATAGACCTCGACCCATGATTGTGCCAATCACATCACGGGCCATTAATAGGCCAAAATTGTCTCGGTCCTTGTTTGGCCCAATCAGATTATCAGCTATGAGTAGGCCGGATGCAAACCGGGCCGTATTTAGGCCCAACTATATGACGGGCTTTTAACAGGCCGAAATAAATATAGGGCCAAAATGTTAAACGGGCCTTTAACAGGCCGAAACTAATATCAGGCCGAATTACTAAATCGGCCTTTAGCAAGTGGGCCTAGAAGCATAGTGTCTAGTTGACGGGCTGAATCTGATATGGGCCATAATTTAGCCCAGAGCCTCTTAAAGGGCCGGATCTGATCTGGGCCGTAATTTGGCCCAGAACATGGTAGGCTTTTAACGGGTCGGATATCATATGGGCCTTTATTATTCCCGGAACGTGGCAGGTTGTTAATGGACCGGGTCAAATATGGGCCGGCATTTGGCCCAAAACATGGCAGCATGTTAATGGGTCGGCCCACTAGTGTCCTCAAAATCCCAAAACATGGCAGCATGTTAATGGGTCGGCCCACTAGTGTCCTCAAAATCTTGTGGGCCTTTAGCTAGGCCGGACCATTATGGTCGGTGAAATCTCGTGGGCCTTTAGCTGGGCCGGCCCATTATGGTCCGCAAAATCTTGTGGGCCTTTAGTTGTGTCGGCCCATTATCGTCCGCAAAATCTTGTGGGCCCTTAGCTAGGCCGGCCCATTATGGTCCGCAAAATCTCGTGGGCCTTTAGCTGGGCCGGCCCATTATGGTCCGCAAAATCTTGTGGGCCTTTAGATGGGCCAGCCCGTTATGGTCCACAAAATCTTGTGGGCCTTTAGTTGGGTCGGCCCATTTAATCTTTATGGGCCACTTTTGGTCCGGTCCACGTGTCAACATATCATAGGCGCATCTCGCCCATTGGATGAGTGACACCTGTGCCAACGTGGAGCTGACACGTGGTTTCATCGGCCAATGAGAATTTTACACGTGGAAAATCGGCATTAGTCGTGGCTGTTAACGGGTTATCGGATCCAAAACTGGACCCGATAGATTAAAGGCGTCCCGTTATGGTGGATGCCACGTGTCGGTCACCCTTGACGAAAGCACTTATATGACACGTGATTTATCGTCATGGAAGTGGACACTTCCGTGATGATTTTTGGTAATGTCGTGGAACACTTCTATGACAACACAAGTATGACTATCTTGATTCTGTCATAAAATTGTCATGGATGTACATGCATGACAGAAAACATGACCTACTATGACAAACACGTATCATCACGAAAGTGTATTTTTTTGTAGTGTCGTTCCCTGAAAACACAACCAGCACAACTATCTATGTGATCCCTAGTAGCATCAGTTAGTTCATTATAAAAGATATCAAGTATTTCATTTTCCTTGAGAGGATGATCAGGCAAAGCATTAAGTAATTGGATAAGCCTCCCCCAAGCTTGTGGGAGACTCTCTTCTTCAATTTGCACAAAGTTAAATATTTCCTGTAAAGCAGCTTGTTTCTTATGAGCAGGAAAATATTTTTCAGAGAAGTAATATATCATATCCTAGGGACTACACACACAACCAGGAGCAAGAGAATTAAACCATGTATTAGCATCACCCTTTAATGAGAAAGGAAAGAACTTAAGAATATAGTAATAGCGATTTTTTTCCTCATGAAAAAATAGGCTGCCTATATCATTCAGTTTAGTAAGATGTGCCACAACAGTTTTAGATTCATAACCATGGAAAGGATCAGATTCAACTAAAGTAGTTAACTTAGGATCGACAGAGAATTCATAATCCTTATCAGTAATAAATATAGGTGAAGTAGCAAACTTAGGATCATATTGCATTCTAGCATTCAAAGATTTTTCTTTCCACTTGCATAATAATTTCTTAAGATCATCTCTATCCTTACAAGCTAGAAAGTCCCTAGCTACCTCTTCGTCCATAACATAACCCTTGGGTATATCTGGCAGTTCATATCTATGAGGAGGATCATAATCTTCAGTTTCAATAATTTCATCAGTTTCAGCATTCTCGGTTTCTTTAGCTCTAGCAAGTTGTTCATCAAGAAATTCTCCTAGTGGCACAGTCTTATCAAGCAAAGTACTAGCATCATCATAAGTATCATTCATAGCAGAAGTAGCATCATCAATTACTTGCAACACATTAGGATTACTAGTATGTGTAGGTGTCGCAAGCTTACTCAAAATAGAAGGTGAATCAAGTACAGAGTGTGATGGCAGTTCCTTACCTCCCCCCGTAATAGAGGGAGAAATCTTGGTTTTCGAATCTTTCAGATTCTTTATAGTGATAAAAGGATATGAATCCCAAGTGACTCAGCAAACAGAGCTATGCTCCCCAGCAACAGCGCCAGAAAACGGTCTTGATAACCCACAAGTATAGGGGATCCCAAGAGTTTTCGAGGGTAGAGTATTCAACCCAAATTTATAGATTCGACACAAGGTGAGCCAAAGAATATTCACGAGTATTAGCAGTTAAGTTGTCAATTCAACCACACCTGAAAGACATAATATCTGCAACAAAGTTTTTAGTAGCAAAGTAGTATGGAAGTAATAGTAATGATGGTAACAGTAATAGTAGCAAGTTTGTAGTGATTGTAACAGCAGCATGGCAAAAGTAACTTAGCACAGATCAATATGTGAAAAGCTCGTAGGCATTGGATCAGTGATGGATAATTATGTCGAATGGCATTCATCATGCAACAGTTATAACTTAGTGCGACAGAGAACTAGCTCCAATTCATCAATGTAATGTAGGCATGTATTCCGTATATAGTCATACGTGCTTATGGAAAAGAACTTACATGACATCTTTTGTCCTACCCTCCCATGGCAGCGGGGTCCATAAGGAAACTAAGGCATATTAAAGCCTCCTTTTAATAGAGAACTGGAACAAGCATTAGCACTTAGTGAATACATGAACTCCTCAAACCACGGTAATCACTGGAAAGAATCCCAATTATTGTCTCCTTGGGGTATGTTGATCATAACTCGTAATAGGTGTCTACAACTTGCAAGATAGGATCAAGAGCTCACATATATTCATGAAAACATAATAGGTTCATATCTGATATCATGGCACTCGGTCCCTAGTGACAAGCATTAAACATAGCAAAGTCATAGCAACATCAATCTCAGAGCATAGTGGATACTAGGGATCAAGCCCTAACAAAAATAACTCGACTACATGATAAATCTCATCCAACCCATCACCGTATAGGAAGCCTACGAAGGAATTACTCAGTCCTAGCAGTGAGCATCATGAAATTGGTGATGGAGGAAGGTTGATGATGATGATAGCATCGATTTCCCCTCGCCGGAGCCCAAAACAAACTCCAGATCTTCCCTCCCAAGGAAGAACAGGAGGTGGTGGCGGCTCCGTACCGTGAAATGTGACGAATCCTTCTCTCTGATTTTTTTCCTGAATAGGAATATATAGAGTTGGAATTAGGGTCGGAGGAGGTCCAGGGGGGCCACAAGCCTGGTAGGTGCGCCCTAGGGGGTGGGCGCGCCCCTAGGTGATGCGGAGCATCCTAAAGTCATCCCCATGGACCTACCTATGTATCCCACGACACCACTTGGACCAATGACAAGAGCTCGAGCAAAGTCTATCGTAGCTAAGGTGAACTCGCTCCTCTCTGAACTTTGTTATTCATGTGAGACATGGCTACTAACTCAAGCGGGGACCCTATGTGTGATCAGGTACTTAGAGGGAAGCCACGGAGCAACTATATCCAATGGCCAAGACAGCGAGGACACCAAGTACAAGGAACAAGAAGAGAAGCTGATAGAAAATCTCCAACCACTGGACGACTGAGACTTGTCGGATGTCCGACGCCTGGAAGCGCCAGCCAGCCAGCCGATCCCCATCCTGCGCATGCTACAGCGGCCGGATGACCAATGTGGACCGGACGTCTAACACCTCCCAGCCCCCGGACAACCGAACCCCTCTGGACGACCGATGCCACCATCACAGAACCAAAACATCAGAAATCTGAAGTCCACCGGACAACCGGCGCACCAGACGTCCAACATCCACCGGTAATCTGACGCTGCCTGATCATAGCCAAACAGTCGGATGTCCGACAACTACCGATGATGCTACCTCTTGAGCTTGCATTGGTTTTTCCCTTGAAGAGGAAATGGTGATGCAGCAAAGTATAGTAAGTATTTCCCTCAGTTTGATAACCAAGGTATCAATCCAGTAGGAGACAACGCACAAGTCACTGAATACCTGCACAAACAATCAAACAAACTTGCACCCAACGCGATAAAGGGGTTGTCAATCCCTTCATGGTTACTTGCAAAAGTGGGATCTGATACAGATAGGAAAAAAAAGTAAATATTTTTGGTATTTTTGGTTTATAGATCGGAAAGTAAAAGATTGCAAAATAGTAGATCGGAAACTAATGTGATGGAAAATAGAACTTATATGATGGAAAAAGACCCGAGGAGCATAGGTTTCACTAGTGGCTTCTCTCAAGATAGCAAATAATACGGTGGGTGAACAAATTACTGCCGAGCAATTGATAGAAGAGCGCATAATTATGACGATATCTAAGGCAATAGTCATGAACATAGGCATCACGTCCGTGTCAAGTAGACCGAAATGATTCCGCATCTACTACTATTAATCCACACATCGACCGCTCTCTAGCATGCATCTCGAGTATTAAGTTCATACAGAATGGAGTAACGCATTAAGTAAGATAACATGATGTAGAGGAATTAACTCAAGCAATATGATGAAAACCCCATATTTTTATCCTCGATGGCAACAATACAATACGTGCCTTGCTTCCCCTATTGTCATTGGGAAAGGACACCGCAAGATTGAACCCAAAGCTAAGCACTTCTCCCGTTGCAAGAAAAACCAATCTAGTAGGACAAACTAAACCGATAATTCGAAGAGACTTGCAAAGATATCAAATCATGCATATAGGAATTCAGAGAAGACTCAAATAATATTCATAGATAATCTGATCATAAATCCACAATTCATCGGATCTCGGCAAACACACCGCAAAAGAGTATTACATCGAATAGATCTCCAAGAACATCGAGGAGAACATGGTATTGAGAATCAAAGAGAGAGAAGAAGCCATCTAGCTACTAGCTATGGACCCGTAGGTCTGTGGTGAACTACTTACGCTTCATCGAAAGATTTCTTTTGAAACTATCATGTTTTTATAGAAAATTCGGAAACTATATGACTAAACGCACAAAAATCAAATATATGACCCCGTCAGCCTCCTGCTGGCCAAAGATAAGCTTCTCGGCCAACTCCAAACCGAAGTAGAGTCTTCGGTCTACTTGCGGCCGAAGTGTGGTGGAACAGGGCTGAAGAGCACTCTTTGGTCATCTGTAGGCCGAAGAGTACTCTTTGGTCATCTATAGGCCGAAGAGTCCTCTGGGACCCATGCAATGTCGTCCTACCATTTACGCGAAGAGATGGGTCCTAGAGGACTCTTCAGCCTACAGATGACCAAAGAGTACTCTTCATCCTATAGATGACCAAACAGTGCTCTTCGGCCCTATTCCACCACTCTTCGGCTGCAAGTAGACCGAAGACTCTACTTCGGCCTGGAGTTGGCCGAAAAGCTCATCTTCGAGCAGCAGGAGGCCGATGGGGTCATAGATTTGATTTTTATGCATCAGGATGTATAGTTTACGGATTTGCTACAGAGAACATGATAGTTTCAAAAAGGAAGGGTAATGGTGTTGTTGTAGAAGCCATCCATGATCGAATCCCCCTCCGGCAGGACGATGGAAAAGGTCCCTAGATGGGATCTCAAAGGTACAAAAGGTTGCGGCGGTGAAAAAGTGTTTTCGTGGCTCCGCCTAATGGTTTTGGGGTATAAGAGTATATATGGGTGAAAGAATTAGGTCAGGAGACCCTCGAGGGGCCCACGAGGTAGGGGGTGCGCCCTCCACTCTCGTGGCCGCCTCGTTGCTTCTCCGACTTCATCTCCAAGTCACCTGGTTTGCTTCTTGTCCAAGAAAGATCATCGCGAAAGTTTTATTCCGTTTGGACTCCGTTTGGTATTCCTTTTCTGTGAAACTCTAAAACAGGCAAAAAATAGAAACTGGACTGGGCTCTAGGTTAATAGGTTAGTCCCAAAATAATATAAAATAGCATATTAATGCATATAAAACATCCAAAACAGATAAAATAATAGCATGGAACAATCAAAAAATATAGATACATTGGAGACGTATCAAGCATCCCCAAGCTTAATTCCTGCTCGTCCTCGAGTAGGTAAATGATAAAAACAGAATTTTTGATGTGGAATGCTACCTAACATATTTATCCATGTAATTCTCTTTATTGTGGCATGAATGTTCAGATTCTTAAGATTCAAAACAAAACTTTAATATTGACATAAAAACAATAATGCTTCAAGCATACTAATAAGGCAATTATGTCTTCTCAAAATAACATGGCCAAACAAATTTATCCCTATAAAATCATATAGTCTGGCTATGCTCCATCTTTATCACACAAAATACTCAAATCATGCATAACCCCGGTTTCAGCCAAGCAATTGTTTCATACTTTAGTATTCTCAAACTTTCTCAACTCTCACGCAATACATGAGCGTGAGCCATGGACAAAGCACTATGGTGGAATAGAATGGTGGTTGTGGAGAAGACAAAAAGAGGGAGATAGTCTCACATCAACTAGGCGTATCAATGGTCTATGGAGATGCCCATAAATAGATATCAATGTGAGTGAGTAGGGATTGTCATGCAACGGATGCACTAGAGCTATAAGTGTATAAAAGCTCAAAAATAAATTAAGTGGGTGTGCATCCAACTTTCTTGTTCACGAAGACCTAGGGTAGTTTGAGGGAGCCCATCATTGGAATATACAAGCCAAGTTCTATAATGAAAAATTCCCACTAGTATATCAAAGTGATATCATAGGAGACTCTCTATCATGAAGATCATGGTGCTACTTTGAAGCACGAGTGTGGTAAAAGGATAGTAACATTGCCCCTTCTCTATTTTTCTCTCGTTTTTTTGTTTGGGCCTTTCTCTTTTTTATGGCCTATTTTTTTATTTTTCATCTGAAGTCTCATCCCAACAAGTGGGGGAATCATAGCCTCCATCATCCTTTCCTCACATGGAAACATGCTCTAATAATGAAGATCATCACACTTTTATTTACTTACAACTCAAGAATTACAACTCGATACTTAGAACAAAATATGACTCTATATGAATGCCTCCGGCGGTGTACCGGGATGTGCAATGAATCAAGAGTGACATGTATGAAATAATTATGAAAGGTGGCTTTGCCACAAATACGATGTCAACTACATGATCATGCAAAGCAATATGACAATGATGAAGCGTGTCATAATAAACGGAACAGTGGAAAGTTGCATGGCAATATATCTCGGAATGGCTATGGAAATGCCATAATAGGTAGGTATGGTGGCTGTTTTGAGGAAGGTATATGGTGGCGTATGGTACCGGCGAGAGTTGCGCGGCACAAGAGAGGCTAGCAATGGTGGGAGGATGAGAGTGTGTATAATCCATGGACTCAACATTAGTCATAAAGAAATCACATACTTATTGCAAAAATCTATTAGTTATCTAAACAAAGTACTACGTGCATGCTCCTAGGGGGACAGATTGGTAGGAAAAGACCATCGCTCATCCCTGACCGCCACTCATGAGGAAGACAATCAAACAATAAATCATGCTCCGACTTCATCACATAACGGTTCTCCATACGTGCATGCTACGTGAATCACAAACTTTAACACAAGTATCTCTCAAATTCACAACTACTCACTAGCATGACTCTAATATCACCATCTCCATATCTCAAAACAATCATAAAGAATCAAACTTCTCATAGTATTCAATGCACTTTATATGAAAGTTTTTTATTATATCCCTCTTGGATGCCTATCATATTAGGACTAAATTTATAACCATAGCAAATTACCATGATGTTCTAAAAGACTCTCAAAATAAAGTGAAGCATGAGAGTTCATCAATTTCTATAAAATAAAGCCACCGCCGTGCTCCAAAAAGATATAAGTGAAGTACTAGAGCAATATTGCCTAGCTCAAAAGATATAAGTGAAGCACATAGAGTATTCTAATAAATCACGATTCATGCGTGTCTCTCCCAAAATGTGTGTACAGGAAGGATGATTGTGGTAAACTAAAAAGCAAATACTCAAATCATACAAGATCTCCAAGCAAAACACATATCATGTGCTGAATAAAAATATAGCCTCAACTGAAGTTACCGATAGACGAAGACGAAAGAGGGGATGCCTTCCGGGGCATCCCCAAGCTTAGGCTTTTGGTTGTCCTTGAATATTACATTGGTGTGCCTTGGGCATCCCCAATCTTAGGCTCTTGCCACTCCTTATTCCATAGTCCATCAAAACCTTACCCAAAACTTGAAAACTTCACAACACAAAACTCAATAGAAAATCTCATAACCTCCGTTAGTATAAGAAAATAAATCACCACTTTAAGGTACTGTTGCAAACTCATTCTTTATCTATATTGGTGTAATATCTACTGTATTCCAACTTTTCCATGGTTCATACCCCCCCCCCCCGATACTACCCATAGATTCATCAAAATAAGCAAACAACACATAGAAAACAGAATCTGTCAAAAACAGAACAGTCTGTAGTAATCTGTAACTCTCGAATACTTCTGTAACTCCAAAAATTCTTAATAATTAGGACAACCTGAGAAATTTGTGCACCAATCCAGATCAAAAAGAATCAGATCAAAAGCACGTTTCAATAAAATTCTGGAAATTATTTACTGGGTGCAAAAGTTTCTGTTTTTCAACAGGATCAACACAACTATCACCCTAAGCTATCCTAAAGGTTTAACTTGGCACAAACACTAACTAAAACACAAAACCACGTCTAACCAGAGGCTAGATGAATTATTTATACTAAACAGGAACAAAAATTAAAGAACAAAAATAAAATTGGGTTGCCTCCCAACAAGCGCTATCGTTTAACGCCCTTAGCTAGGCGTAAAACACGAATAGATCTAGGTATTGTCATCTTTGGTATGCAATCCATAAGTGGCTCTCGTAATAGATTCATATGGCAATTTAATTTTCTTCCTAGGGAAGTATTCCATGACCTTCCTTAACGGAAATTGGAATCTAATGTTTCCTTCTTTCATATCAATAATTGCACCAATCGTTCTAAGGAAAGGTCTATCAAGATTAATAGGACATGTAGGATTGCAATCTATATCAAGAACAATGAAATATACGGGCACATAATTCCTATTTGCAAGAATAATAACATCATCAATTCTTCCCATAGGTTTCTTAATAGTGGAATCCGCAAGATGCAAATTTAAAGAACAATCATAAAATTTGCGAAAACCTAACACATCACATAAAGTTTATCGAATCGTGGAAACACTAACACCTATATCACACAAAGCATGGCACTCATAATATTTAATCCTAATCTTAATAGTAGGTTCCCACTCAGCATAAAGTTTTTTAGGGATAGAAACTTCCAATTCAAGCTTTTCTTCAAAAGATTGCATCATAGCATCAACGATATGTTTAGTAAAAGCTTTGTTTTGATTATAAGCATGAGGAGAATTCAACATGGATTGCAACAAGGAAATACAATCTATTAAAGAACCATTGTCATAATTAAATTCCTTGAAATCCAAAAGAGTGGATTCATTTCTACTTAAAGTCTTGACCTCTCCAATCCCACTTTTATCAATTTTTGCATCTAGATCAAAAAACTCCGAATCATTGGGACGCCTTTTAACTAAAGTTGACTCATCTCCAGTCCCATATTTATCAAGATTTACATTGGAAAACAAATATTAAATAGGAGTCACACCAATCACTTTTAGATCTTCATCATTATTTTCAGCTTCCGGTTTAGCGGCCATTTTATTTACTAAGGTAGCTTGTTTATCAGAAAATTGACCTACTAGATTTTCAAGATGAGAAAAATGAGATTACAGACCATAAAATTCCTTAGACATATCATCGAGCCGTTTATTCATATACTCCATAAAACCTTTTTGTTCTTTAAGCTCGTTTCTAAAGAAACTATTATGCTCAAATTGTAAAGACATAAAGCTTCTAACATTATTTTAAATTTCTTCCAACCTCCTAAGGTGAGGATCAATGCATTTTGGTTGTGCCATAAAGGCACACCAATCACAAGCACACAAAAAGCAAGCAAAGAAGACGAATGGAAGAGGGGCAAAGACAAGGCAAATATTTTCGAAAATCTTTTTAGAGGTGGGGGAGAGGAAAACAAGAGGCGAATGGCGAATAATGTAATACAAGAGATGAGAGTTTATAATGGGTACTTGGTATGTCTTGACTTGGCGTAGATCTCCCCGGCAACGGCGCTAGAAATTCTTCCTGCTACCTTGAGCTTGCGTTGGTTTTTTCCTTGAAGAGGAAAGGGTGATGCAGCAAAGTAGAGTAAGTATTTCCCTCAGTTTGAGAACCAAGGTATCAATCCAGTAAGAGATAACGCACAAGTCAATTAATACATGCACAAACAATCAAACAAACTTACACCCAATGTGATAAAGGGGTTGTCAATCCCTTCACGGTTACTTGCAAAAGTGAGATCTGGTAGAGATAGATAAACGGTAAAGTAAATGTTTGTGATGTTTTTGGTTTATAGATCAGAAAGTAAAAGATTGTAAAATAGTATATCAGAAACTAATGTGATGGAAAATAGAACTTATATGATGGAAAAAAGACTCGGGGGCCATAGGTTTCACTAGTGGCTTATCTTAAGATAGCAAATAATACGGTGGGTGAACAAATTGCTGCCAAGCAATTGATAGAAGAGCGCATAATTATGATGATATCTAAGGCAATGATCATGAACATAGGCATCACGTCTGTGTCAAGTAGACCGAAACTATTCTGCATCTACTACTATTACTCCACACATCAACCGCTATCCAACATGCATCTAGAGTATTAAGTTCATAAAGAACGAAGTAACGCATTAAGTAAGATGACATGATGAAGAGGAATTAACACAAGCAATATGATGAAAACCCCATCTTTTTATCCTTGATGGCAACAATACAATATGTGCCTTGCTGCCCCTACTGTCACTGGGAAAGGACACCGCAAGATTGAACCCAAAGCTAAGCACTTCTTCCATTGCAAGAAAAACCAATCTAGTAGGCCAAACTAAACCGATAATTCAAACAGACTTGCAAAGATATCAAATCATGCATATAGGAATTCAAAGAAGACTCAAATAATATGCATAGATAATCTGATCATAAATCCACAATTCATCGGTTCTCGGCAAACACACCGCAAAAGAGTATTACATCGAATAGGTCTCCAAGAACATCGAGGAGAACATCTAGCTACTAGCTATGGACCCGTAGGTCTATGGTAAACTACTCACGCTTCATCGAAAGGGTAATGTTGTTGATGTAGAATCCCTCCGTGATTGAATCGCCCTCCGGCAAGACGTCGGAAAAGGTCCCTAGATGGGATCTCATTGGTACGGAAGGTTGCGGTGGTGGAAAAGTGTTTTCGTGGCTCCCCCTGATGGTTTTGGGGTATAAGAGTATATATGGGCGAAAGAATTAGGTCAGAGACCCTCGAGAGGCCCACGAGGTAGGGGCGCGCCCTGCACCCTCGTGGTCGCTTCGTTGCTTCTCTGACTTAATCTCCAAGTCTCCTGGTTTGCTTCTGGTCCAAGAAAGATCATCGCGAAAGTTTTATTTCGTTTGGACTCCGTTTGGTATTCCTTTTCTATGAAACTCTAAAACAGGCAAAAACATAAACTAGCATTGGGCTCTAGGTTAATAGGTTAGTCCCAAAAATAATATAAAATAGCATATTAATGCATATAAAACATCCAAAACAGAAAATATAATAGCATGGAACAATCAAGAATTATAGATATGTTGGAGATGTATCAGATGACCGGACCCCCGCGAGCGACCGGGCATCCGGTAGCTGTCGGACGACCGATGCCTGTCTATGCACAGTTTGTTGGGTCAAAGCCCATGTACCCTTTCGTGACCCTAGACTATATGTACTCCTCCTCCTCCCTCTTTCTAGGGTTAGCATTTATTTAGCTCATATGAGAGATAGAGCTTTGCTCATCCACTTGATACTACTCCATTGGAGGCAAAGCCCTCCAACTAGGAGAAGATCCCCCAAGTGGATTCAAGCCCTCCACCTAGGAGAAGATCCATCTTGGATTCAAGACCTTCTCTTGGAGAAGAACTAGCTACTTGCATCCTTAGTTTATTGTCTTTGGATCTTTGTGACCTCTTTGTGTTCATAGATCTAGCACATGTGTAATCGATTCTCGTGGATTTGAGTGTTCCTCTCATGATCTCCCTCGTGTTTCCCCTTGTGTTCCTCGTGTTCTTCGCGGGATCCCCTCCAAATCATGAAAGATCGGCCCGAGGGTTTCCACCCTACATCATCTTGGTATCATGAGCCAAGGTTGATCACGTATTTGGAGCCTTCCCCCTATGTTTTCTAGCCTAATTTTGTTGATTTCGTCCCAAATTTAGAAATTCCCATAGAAATAGCCCCAACTTTTTTTTGTGATTTGTTGGTGTGATGAAGTTATGCTGGATTTGATTCGTGGATTTGATGTATTGCAGGTAGATCTAGCTTTTCCCCATCATTTCCCCCTTTTCCATCCACAAATCCGTCAAATTTTGACCAAATTTTGCATGTCCACCGCGAACCCTAGAAGTTCATCCCGTGCCCGAAATAGCCCAAGCACCGGACGTCCGACAGTCACCGGATGTCCGACATTTCCTGACAGAACTGAATTTCGCTCGAAAATTTCTAGCTGCCCACTTCACCTTCCGCACCACCACTCCCATAACCCCACATTGCATTGCAGCATACCACCACCGCTTTCCGCAACCACCATCGCTTACCCGCTACCAACTCCGACAATTTAGCCACTTTTGGTCTTTGCGAATTTGAGTTACGGTTTTCGTCTCCTATCATGTTTTGGCTACTTAAGGATGGTTCGACATCGACGTCACCACCGCTCATCTTTATCATCGACCTCGACCTCTTCATCATTTTGACACCATCCACCGTAAGCAAGGACCGTAACCTCGACGACACTTTGTGTACTCCTTGCCATTGCATTGATAACCCCATAGCCCATTTTCGCATCACTTACCTATCGAGACTAGCCTTTGAGTATTGTCGGCAATGTTACTTGTGCACATTAGTGATCATTGCATATATCATATCTTCTTGGTATACATATCTTGGTATTATCTCTTGTGTCACAAGGTTGTCACCGCATATACACAATATCTACCTTGGTTCTTCAAGTCTTGCATGAGAAAGAGCTCAAAAGAGAAAGAGTCAAACAAGCTTTTAAGCAAAAGAGAAAGATAAGCAAAGAGCTTTTAAGCAAGAACCATAGCATCATACTACTTTAAGATTGTCATACTCGATCATCTTGGATCATATCACCGGAACATCATACATAGAGCATACTTGGGATAGAAGTCGTAGCATTTTTGCTTTGTAGGTTGTGCAAAAGTCTCGTATCCGCCTATTGAGCAATCATGCTAGCATCTCTCCAGTGTTGTGCAACAAGAGCATTTTCCATGGATTCCACATTTTGAGCTCATTTTTGGTTGCATGACCCCATTTATGTTTTCATGTCTGTGTGTTTCCGGTTACATCTACTTGCTATTTGTCTACTTGTTGCATTTGCAAATTTGTGTAGGTGTGATAAATCGACGAGATTCAGTACCAATTGTGCTACTCCCTTGTTACACTATTGAGTGATCATTGATCCATTTTCAACATCGGGTAAGGTACATTTGGTCTAGTTCTTTTCATTCTTTCACTTACATTTGCTTGAGATGATGGATAGGCTAACTACTTCTTCGAATCCACTCTTCATCGAGCAAGATGAGGACCCAAACATCTACGTCACCAAGAACCACCTCTTCAGCGCACAAAGAGCTTTGCATAGAGAGAATGAAGCATTAGGCGACCGCATCGACCTACTCGCTACCGACTTGTGACAATCCGAGCAACGTACAAGAGACTACTTTGACACATCAATGGCCTCTCTCAAGGAAGACATATGAGCCATGATGGTCAATCGCTCCTCTAGGACATCATCCTATTCATGACGGGGCCACTCAAGTCGACATTATTCGCAATCTTCTTCGGATGCAAGTCATCCTTGAGCTCGTTCGTACCGTTGCCACTACCATGAAGATCATCAAGCTCCGCACAACCCATTCCATGGCAATGGTTTACAAGACCGTCTCCGGGCACGTGAACAACAATGTCAACAAGATAATGATCCTATGGTCCAAGATCAAGATCCAATACACTAAGATCGATAAGAACAACAAGATGGTGATGCCATTCGACAACAACACCAAGATGGCAATGCACCTCGACAAGAGCAACAACATCCTGAGGAACAAAACCTTAAAGCACAACGTGCTCTTCACGAAGCTACACTGGTCGTCAACGAGCACAACCGCCAAGCACGACTTCAAGAAGAGGCCCTCCACCAAGTGCTACAAGAAGAAGCCGCCCGTATTGAGGAGCGCCAAGAAATGAGGAATCATGCTAACCTTCCACGACCTCAACATCACGCTAATCAAGCGGAGCACGAGGAGCTAGTGGCCCAAGACCCTCCTCCATGACAAGAACGCCATCACCATCGACCCCAACACAATGAAGAGCAATGCTACAGCAAGCTCAAGTTCACCATGCTCAAGTTCTTCGGAAGCAATGATCCCAAAGAGTACCTGTCATGCGCATTGAAGATTGACAAGATCTTTCGCTTGCATGACTATGAAGAAGATAAGAAGATCGCCATGGCATCCCTTGAGTTCCAAGACTATGTCCTTATTTGGTGGGAACAAGTCATTGAGCACCGAGAGGTAAGAGGTGAACCACCCATCACAACATGGACTCAAATGAAGGATGCCATGAGAGCATGCTTTGTACCAACCTACTATAACCGCGACCTCTTCAAGAAATTACAACTACTCAAGCAAGGAACAAATAGCATTGAAGAGTACCACAAGGAAATGGAGATCGCCATGATATGAGCCAATGTCACGGAAGATGATGAGCAAACTATGGCAGGTTTCTTGAATGGACTCAATCATCCTATCAAGAAGATCGCCAACTTCCAAACTTACTCCAACCTCATCGAGATAGTGCACCAAGCTACCAAGGCGGGGCAACAAGTGCAAGATGACTTCATGTATGCCAATTTCTCTTCCAAGTCCTATGCCTCTTCCTACAACCAAGCTTCAACGACTTCGACGCCTTCTTCTACGACAAAAGCTTCACCAAGCAATGGCCACAAGTCAAGTTCCAAGAAAATTTTGACATCTTCAAGTCATCCACCTCCTACAAGCAACTTCAAGCCGAGAGCTTCATCATCTACTCCAATCGATGAGACCATCAAGATGAGCTCCTTCAAATGCTTCACATGCGACGGCCGAGGCCACAAGTCCTTCGAGTGTACCAATAAGTGTACCATAATCCTCAACAACGACGGCACCTATGACTCCATGACTAAAGAGGAAATGGAAGCCCTTGAGCATGTGGACATGCACCAGCAAGTGAATGAAGATGAAGATGATCAAGTCTTTTGTGACAATGATTCGAGCCCCGCTCTCGTTGTCTCCAAGGTCTTGATGCTCCAACACCAACAAGAGGAAGACCAACGTTGCCACCTCTTCCACACCAAAGCGGGCATCAATGGTCGTTCCATGAAGGTTATCATCGACGGAGGAAGTTGCCACAACTTGGCAAGTGAAGAGCTATGTTCCAAGCTACAATTGGTCAAGATGAAGCATCTCCGCCCTACAAGGTCCAATGGCTTAGCGACTCCGGCACCATTCAAGTGGAGCACATGGCTCAAGTATCCTTCAAGATCGGAGCATATGAAGACACTTTGGAATGTGAAATGGTTCCCATGTCCGTTTGCCATACCTACTTGGACGACCTTGGCAATTTGACCGCGGCGTCATCCACAATGGGAGAATCAATCACTATAGCTTCAAGATGAAGGGAAAGGAGTGCGTGCTACGACCTATGTCACCAAACCAAGTGATCGCCGACAAGCAAGCAACCACCCATCATGGAGAGAATAGTGAGAGGGTGAGCCATCCAAAAGGGAGTGAGATCCACAAGCCCAAAATGAGTGCCTCCATGATGAGCGACAAGAAAAACTTAGTGATATTCGCTACCAAAAGTGGGATGAGAAAAGTGTGTGAGAACCCATCAAGTGTTATGCACTATGGCCTATTGTGCAACGACGAGGCAACAACAACTAACACCTCTCACCCTCTACCTTTAGTGTTGTCTAATATCTTGCAGGAATTCAAGGACGTCTTCCAAGATGAACTACCTTCGGGACTACCTCCACTATGAGGCATCGAACACCGAATCGACCTCATCCCTGGCTCACCGCTTCCTAACAAGGCACCCTAACGCATCAACCCTCAAGGAACCAAGGAAATACAAAGGCAAGTACAACAACTCATTGGCAATGGGAATGTGCGTGAAAGTTTAAGTCCTTGTGCCATACCGGTCATACTAGTGCCTAAGAAAGACGGTAGTTTTCGCATGTGTTCCGATTGTAGACCCATCAATGCTATCACCGTTCATTATAGATATCCTATTCCACGCCTTGATGATATGCTAGATGAGCTTAGTGGAGCCACTATTTTCTCTAAAATTGATCTTAAAAGTGGATATTACCAAATCCGCATACAAGAAGGTGATGAATGGAAAGCCGCATTTAAGACCAAATTTGGCTTATATGAATGGCTTGTTATGCCAATGGGCTTATCTGAAGCACCCGGTACGTTCATCGCGTCATGCATTTTGTTCTTCGCCCCTACATTGGTGTATTTGTTGTGGTCTATTTTGACGATATTCTTGTCTTTAGCAAATCTCTCAAAGATCATGTCACCCATCTTAGAACCGTTTTGCAAACTCTTTAAAAAGAGTGCCTTTATGCTAATATGGAGAAATGCAAATTCGGTGTGGACAAGCTCGTTTTTTTGGGTTTCGTTGCCTAGGTGTTCATGTAGATGAATCTAAGATAAAATGCTATTTAAACTTGGCCATAACCAACCAACTTGCAACAAGTGCGAAGTTTCCTTGGCTTAGCCGGTTTCTATCATAGATTCATTAAGGACTTTATAGCACCATTGCATCTCCTTTGCATGCCTTGAGTAATAAGAATGCACCTTTTGTTTGGGGACCATCCCAAGATATCGCATTCAATGAGCTTAAAATTTTCCTTACACATGCTCCCGTGCTTGAGTTACCCAATTTTGACAAAACTTTTGAAGTCCATTGTGATGCTAGCAGTCATGGCATAGGGGGTGTGTTAATGCAAGAGAAGCACCCTATTGCTTACTTTAGCGAAAAACTTTCCGGAGCGCAACTCAATTATCCCATCTATGACAAAGAGCTATATGCTTTAGGGCGAGTTTTGCGTGAGTGGGAACATTATCTTCACCCCCACGAATTTTTCATTCATACCGACCATGAAACGCTTAAGTACCTTAAGGGTCAACCTTAGTTGAATAAGAGTCATGCTAAGTGGAGTGAATTCATTGAGTCATTTCCTTACTTCATCAAGTACATCAAAGGCAAAGAGAATGTTGTGGCGGATGCTCTTTCCCGCAAATGCATGCTTGTTACTAAAGTAGAATTGAGTGTCATTGGCTTTGAGCACATAAAAGACTTGTATGTGCATGATCCTACTTTTGATATTCCCTATGCCAAATGTTCCCTATGCCAAATGTTTGACACATACATCTTGGGAACGCTATTACATCAAAGATGGTTATCTTATGAGAGCTAACAAACTATGTATCCCCGAGTCTTCTCTTTGTTTGTTACTTTTGCAAGAATCTCATGGAGGACTTATGGGACACTTTGGATGCGACAAGAAATTTGCTACACTATCAAAGAATAACTTTTGGCCCAAGATGTTCCGCAACGTCTCACGCTTCACCAAGCGATGCTCTACATATCGCAAAGCTAAGTCTAAAGCTCAATCACATGGTTCTATATGCCACTTCCTATTCCGTATCACCCATGGGAAGATATTAGTATGGACTTTGTGCTTGGTTTGCCTAGAACTCAAAATGGAAAGGACTATGTTTGTTGTTGTGGACCGTTTCTCTAAGATGGCAAACTTTATTCCATGCAACAACATAGACGATGCTTCACTTGTTGCAAATCTCTTTTGTAGGGAAATCTTGCGCCTACATGGAGTGCCAAAGACTATTATCTTGGACCGTGGCGTCAAGTTCCTAAGTTACTTTTGGAAGACCCCATGCGCCAAGCTCGAAATCAAGCTCTTGTCCTCCTCGGCATTCCATCCACAAACCGACGGCCAAATGGAGGTCACGAACGGGATGCTATCCACTCTCCTCCGTGTGTTGATCAAGAAGAACATCAAGGAGTAGGAGGAGTGTTTACCCATCACCGAGTATGCCTACAATCGCGCAAGACACTCTACTACCGGCAAGTCCCCCTCTGTGCTCGTCTACGGCTTCAACCGGTTGTCCCCATTGGACATCTTACCGCTACCGCTACAAGAGCACATCAACATGGAGTGAGTGCACGAGTGAGCTACCTCAAGAAGATGCATGAAGATACAAGGCACACCATCAAACGCCAAGTACAACGCCTCGCGACCAAGCTCAACATCAACAAGCAACCCATGATATTCAACATTGAAGATCTTGTGTGGCTACACCTTCACAAGGAACGCTTCCCCAATGAACGCAAGTCCAAGCTTCTACCTCAAGCTGATGGACCCTTCAAAGTTCTAGAATGCTACAACAACAATGCATACAAGATCAACATCCCACGTGACAAGTACAACGTGAGCGATATCTTCAACGTCAAGGATCTCTCACCCTACCATGGTGATGAAGATTTCGATCCGAGGTCGGCTCTTTCCCAGGGGTGGAGATGATGCGGAGCATCCTAAGGTCATCCCCATGTACCTACCTATGTCTCCCACAACACCACTTGGACCAGTGACGAGAGCTCGAGCAAAGGCTATCGTAGATAAGGTGAACTCGCTCCTCTCCGAACTTATACATTCTTCATGTAAGACATGACTACTACCTCAAGCGGATACCCTATGTGTGATCAGGTACTTAGGGGGAAGCCACGGAGCAACTACATCCAATGGCCAAGACGGCGAGGACACCAAGTACAAGGAACAAGAAGAGGAGCTGACAGAAAATCTCCAACCACCGGACGACCGAGACTTGTCGGATATTTGACGCCTGGAAGCGCCAGCCAGCCAGCCGAGCCCCAGCCTGCGCACGCTAAGCGGACGGACGACCGACATGGGCCGGACGTCCGACACCTCCCAGCGCCTGGACGGCCGAACCCCTCTGGACGACTGGCGCCACCATCACAGAACCAAAATGTCAGAAGTCCAAAGTCCACCGGACGATCGGCCCACCGGATGTCCGACGTCCATCGGAAATTCGACGCCGCCTGATCAGAGCCAAAATGACAGACGTTTGACAACTACCGGACGACCGGACCCCCGTGAGCCACCGGACGTCCGGTAGCTGTCAGATGACCGGCGCCTGTTTGTGCATAGTGTGTTGGGCCGAGGCCCATGTACCCTTTCGTGACCCTAGACTATATGTACTCCTCCTCCTTCATCTTTGTAGGTTTAGCATTTGTTTAGCTCATATGAGAGATAGAGCTTTTCTCATCCACTTGATACCTACTCCATTGAAGGCCAAGCCCTCCAACTAGGAGAAGATCCCCCAAGTGGATTCAAGCCTCCACCTACGAGAAGATCCATCTTGGATTCAAGAACTCCTCTTGGAGAAGAACTAGCTACTTGTATCCTTACTTTGTTGTCTTTGGATCTTTGTGACCACTTTGTGTTCATGGATCTAGCACATGTGTAATCGATTCTCGTGGATTTGAGTGTTCCTCTTGTGATTTCCCTCGTGTGTCTCCTCGTGTTCTTCGTCTTCTTCGCGGGATCCCCTCCAAATCGTGAAAGATCGGCCCTAGGGTTTCCACCCTACATCACCAGGGCTTCTGGCCTCTGGGTGGAGCGCTCTGGTAACTTCTTGCACCAGTATTTTTTTTATTTATTCCACAAAAATCTCCATAAATTTTTAGGTCGATCCAAAAACTTTGATTTCTGCACAAAAACAACACCATGGCAATTCTGTTGAAAACAGCGTCAGTCTAGATTAGTTTCATTCAAATCATGCAAATTAGAGTCCAAAATAAGGGTAAAAGAGTTTGGAAAAGTAGATACAATGAAGACGTATCAATGGTCATGATAAGGAGATGTGCGAGTTGACTAATAACCAACCGCGAGCCATGGTGCATCTCCACACATGGGAGGCAATCTCGGTCGAGTCCTGCTATTTGGTAGACACGCCAGATCCAAGCTAGGAGGAAAGCAGTGAGGTGTTAGAATTCAGCGATAGGGATATTGAAGCGCTTGATGGAGCGATCCTAAAAGACGAGTGTCGGTGTCAAAACCGGTGGATCTCGGGTAGGGGGTCCCGAATTGTGCTTCTAAGGCTAATGGTAATAGGAGGCGGGGGACACAATGTTTACCCAGGTTCGGGCCCTCTCTATGGAGGTAATACCCTACTTCCTACTTGATTGATCTTGATGATGCGAGTATTACAAGAGTTGATCTACCACGAGATCGTAGAGGCTAAACCCTAGGAGCTAGCCTATGATTATGATTGTTCTTGTCCTACGAACTAAACCCTCCGGTTTATATAGACACGGGAGGAGAATAGGGTTACACAGAGTCGGTTATAGAGAAGGGAATCTAGATATCCGAATCGCCAAGCTTGCCTTCCACGCAAAGGAGAGTCCCACCCGGACACGGGACGAAGTCTTCAATCTTGTATCTTCATAGTCCAACAGTCCGGCATAAGCATATAGTCCGGCTATCCAAGGACCCCCTAATCCAGGACTTCCTCAACAAGGAGCAAGATGCAGTTCGAGTGAAAGTCGTGTCGACTCTCTTCAAGGTTTCCAAGGAGAAGAGATGCTTTAAGAGGAGGGCGGCGGGCCTGGACGCAGTGAGGAGTTGTTTCGGTCTTGCCATCCCATCGAAAAGACCATGCTGGCAAAGGACAAGGCCTCCCTAGCCATGAAAGGTAGACGGGTGAAAGAGGCGAACGCCATTGATCCATGCATGACCAAGAATATGCAGGTAGTGACAGGAGCCCTGATCATGACACAATTCCCAAAAGGGCATCTTGACAAGCGAAGGTTCGAGCAAGGGATGGAGTATCTGAAGATGGCGATGATCTAGCGGGATAATTAGGCCCTGTCCAAGAGTCACGCCAGACGACCAGTGACACAAACAGAGTCACACCGGACGACCGGTGACACGGGTAGCACATCCTCATGTCAAACCGGGAAGTCAGATAGCCGCGACGGGGATCCTCATAGGCCAAACACCGCTAATGTATCTCCACGTCCATATATCAGCCCAAGGCGAATCGAGGGTTGGCCCCATGGCCCGAACATCGCGACCCTTCCTTGAGAGAAACCAAGTAGCAGCATGCACATAGTCTGCGCCAGAATGCTCGGGATCCAAACCGGCCAGCTTTCGACGAAAAGCGATCCCGCGGCCGGCCTGGACTATGTGCGACGCCGTCCGCGCATCAGACGTAGGTTCCTTAGCGATGTATCCGACATGCTTCATCGATAAACACGATGGACAAGTACCATGGAGTCGGACATGAGATTTTGGGTAACATATCACCTCACATTCCAGTGGCTAATGGTGATGATTGGCACGCCGTCAGACTCTTACCCCTTATGTTAAAGGGATCAACATGTGCCTGGCTTAAACACCCAAGAGGCCCAGGTCAATCTCACGATGGTGCTTTTTGTTGTTATAGACGATGTATTTTGCTATGAAAGGTGACATTTTTTGCTGGAACTAGGAATCCACAACATTGCTGCTTTTTTCTTTGACCGGCGACAATTTTTGCTGGAACCAACAACTAATTTTGCTAGGAATCCGCAACGATTCCTCTGCTCGAGATCTTAGAACCCCGGGATATCCGAAATATAATTGCTCGCTCGCACAAGTAGTGGAAGCCACCCAAAAAGGGAGGCTAGTAAAAAAATTTTAGTAGGTTTGTATTGTTTCTCGAATTGGTAGGTTTCTCGAAGTAGTTTTATTAGGTTTCTCGGGAAATAGAGATGCCGAGGCCCCTACTTACCTTATGGGTAGGTAGGGGGAAGGAAGAGTGGGTCAGAGGGCTTTCTTCACAGTGCATACCTCTCTTTCTCTTTTCAGTTTTTCTGGTCGCGCAAGATCTTTGGTCTTCCCCGGTTTTTCTATGCGAAAAGTTTTGCTGGAAAGCGCGTGAACCACTGCTACCCCATGGGGGATGTTGTAACGTTGCAAAGACAAGCCGCAACCAGCTGCAAGCGACAGGCCGAGATGTTGGAACCAACACAGGCCAAGCTGGAATCAACACAACGCCCAGCTGGAATCGGCACAACGCCCAGCTGCAACCAACGAGGTTCCACATTGGACAGCAATCCGAGGGTTGCAGGGACAAGACGAGATGCTGCAACCAGCACAGCCCAAAGCTGGAATCGGCACAACGCCCAGCTGCAACCAACGAGGTTCGGCAAAGGGCAGCAATCCGAGGGTTGCATGGTGCAACCAGCACGGGCCTGCAACCAACGAGGTTCTGCAAGGGGCAGCAAGCCATGGGTGTGGTCGGTCACAGCGTCATGGTGGGGGAAGGGTCAGCAGCGCTAGCTGTAACCTCTCCCATGCGTGATGCTAACAAAATGACGCGTGCAAAGAGAGTGGGCGACGAAGCTAACCGAGCAGATCTGATGAGCTCCGTTCCAACAAATGAGATGACGTTTCACCATCACTATTTATTCTTTCCCAAAGTCTGGGAGCATGAAATTCACTCAGTACGAGAATAGGAATTTCAGAAAATATTGCAGATGCCAAATCCTGTGATCCCCGATTAAGACGGCAACCTAGATATGCGAGTGATCACAAGTGATAACTACCCCTTGACTAATAAGCAGAGATTATTGCTAAAAAAAGGAGTAAACAGTTTTTAATAACCATAGCATTACTAGTACCGATTGCAGGATTACATGCGGTAGGTAAAGAGTCAAGGATGACACAAACAAATAACATCATTCGGTCATTACATAGTCTTAACAAATAAAGTGAGGACTCCAGCAACAGCAACATGAGCAGCAGCGCCTCCCTCCTCAGCACATAGAACCACAGCCTAGCAACTACAAAAATTCCCAAAACATGGCTTAATAAATCCCAAATTGTCCACGACCACGACTTTAAAGTAGAACCCCAGCAGACCATTTATCACTTGAACCCCCCCACCCACAGACAAGAAAGTTGGTGATACTTCAACAAAAACAAAGCCCTGTCAGGACCCCCTTACCATATGTTCTCAACAGCCCGCCCGATCACAGAAGGTCGGCAACGTTGGCTGGGAGCTCTTCAATCACCACGTTGTAGAACTTCTGGATGTCAAACAGCATCCTCTCATCTTCACGGGTCACAAAGTTGATGGCCACACCCTTCCTTCCAAACCGACCACTACGACCGATGCGATGCAGGTAGTTCTCTGGCTGGGTCGGGAGGTCATAGTTGATGACCAGGGACACTTGCTGGACATCAATACCACGAGCAAGCAGGTCAGTGGTGATGAGCACACGTGAAGAACCTGATCTGAACTCTCTCATGATGATGTCCCTAGTGTTCTGGTCCATGTCTCCATGAGTGGCGGAGACTGTGTGGTCCCTGCCCCTCATCTTGTCGGTGAGCCAGTCCACCTTGCGGCGGGTGTTCACAAAGATGACACTCTGGGTGATGGCAAGAGTCTCATACAGGTCACACAGTGTGTCGAGCTTCCACTCTTCCTTCTCCACATTGACATAGAACTGCTTGATACCCTCAAGGGTGAGCTCGTCCCTCTTGACAAGAATCCTCACTGGCTTATTCATGAACTTGCGGGTAATCTCAAGGGCTTCAGGGGGCATGGTAGCAGAGAAGACACCAACTTGAATCTTCCCTGGGAGCAGCTGGAAGATGTCATAAATCTGCAAGTATAACAAAATGGAGATCAATACCCAAAGCTTAAAATAAGGAACAGAAATTTGAACAAAAATAACCACAACAAATACCATACAAAGCAAACATAGAATGGACCAGCTTAAACAAACAGAGCATACACAGAGCAGTAAACATATTTTATAACTAACTTGTCAGAATTTTTCTGATTAGTGATCATCTAAGATAAGGTTTATATAGATATCAACAGGCATAGGAAACTTGGGACATAATACTGAGCATTAACTTAATGCCTCCTTTCAATTAAATTAGTTGCAATGATAGTGTCAGATAAATAAGATGTGAAGTATGGCAGATGAAATACAATATAGATTAAGAGCATAAGAGTGTTGACCTGATCCTTGAAACCACGGGAAAGCATCTCATCAGCTTCATCAAGGACAAACATCTTGATGTTGTCAGGGCGCAGAGACTGCCTGCGGAGCATGTCAAACACACGACCAGGAGTACCAACAACGACATGCACTCCACTTGCAAGAATCCTTTGGTCCTCACGAACTGAGGTTCCTCCAACACATGCATGAACCTTCACACCCAAGTAGTCACCAAGTGCACGCATGACCTTCTCAATCTGCTGTGCAAGCTCACGGGTGGGAGCAAGGACCAAGGCCTGGCACTCAACCAAACCATAGTCAAGCTGTTGGAGGATTCCAGAACAGAAAGTAGCAGTCTTTCCTGTTCCAGATTGTGCTTGCTGGATAACATCAAGCCCCTTGCAGAAAGGAACGATTCCCCTTTGCTGGATGGCAGAAGGCTTCTCAAAACCTGTAGGCAGAACAAACAATGTTCATGAGAGATGAAGAATACCAATGAAGTAGGACAAAACAATAAAACACAACAGGCACAGTACCATAAGCATAAATTCCTCTGAGGAGGTTCTCTTGGAGACCCATGTCATCAAAGCTCTCATGAACTTCATCATAAGAGGTGAAGAACTCCTCAGTCTCACCTTGGTTCCTGTATAAGATTTAAGGAGCATAGGTAAGAAGATAATACACAAATCAAACAGCAAAAACAGGGTTGGCAAGCAGCTCATAACAATGAGCAGCTATAAAACGAAAGAATGTTTAGATTACTTACAGCAGCTCCTGCATCTTAGAATCATAGTTCTTAGCGTCAAACTGGGAACCTTCCGGTGCCATTCCTGCCATGGCTGTAGCGGAAATAAAATGTGTCAGCTCAAACAAACAAGGTGAAAAGAGAGGTGCAATAAAACACGTTGAAGCTTAATTAACAACAGGAAATCAGAAAATACATTGTAGTGTATGAAGATAACATCAACAGGATGGTCAAGAGAAACGAAAACATCTGATACTACTCCATATAAATCACTGTGTGTATGGACAGGTCTACACAGAACCCAGTTAATATCACTGAATCGATTGCAAACTTATACAAACCAGAAAAGAATTCATATGCAACAGATGAGAGACACAGGCCAAAAACTTGCCCTTGACACTTCCTTGCAGATTGGCAAGAGAAGCAACAGTAGAATAACTAAACATAACTATTTCCTCTCGTGCTCGATATAACTAGGCAGAGCTTGCCAACTACAACTGCCCTCACAGCTACCGCAAACAATTTCAGCTAAGTGAGCACACAAGCTCATCCAGCAAACCGAGCACCAAAACACAGGACAGCACCACTAAGTACAGCTTCATATAAGCCGGATACAGCTACATACACAAGTTTTTTCGCAGAGTAATAACAAATCAATAACTCAACAGCTAAAGCGCATCGCGACCAAAATAAATAGAATCCTGCATAACAGAACATATCATCAGCCGAAACAGCGAAAGCTACCGATCCTATCGGCTGCAGGGAACCCGTACCGGCGTCAACAAACAGCTTAACCCTAAAACCGCGGCCTCCGCCGCAGAAAACCTAGCTTCGCCCACCGAACCGACGCAGATCCAGCCCTACAGCGACCCAGATCCGCCCAATCCGACAAAAATCACCCGCACGCACAGATCGGCGCGGCGCGGCGGCCACGGCGACGAAGAGAAGCGAGACACGGCACCGGGGGAGAGAGAGGGAGAGTGGGATTGGACCTGAAGCGTCGGGGAGGAGGTGCCGGGGATCGCCTGAGG
The DNA here is from genome assembly GCF_018294505.1 of Triticum aestivum. Taxonomy (NCBI): domain Eukaryota; kingdom Viridiplantae; phylum Streptophyta; class Magnoliopsida; order Poales; family Poaceae; genus Triticum; species Triticum aestivum. Next base: position 574,536,752 of record NC_057813.1, on the reverse strand, counting down.
GTTTGGTCGCGCTGCGGTGAATCCGAGATCAGGTCTCGGATTCGGCGGCGTGGGAGCGGAGGCGGTGAGGGGATTGGCAGGAGAGAGAAAAACAGAGGGTTTGGGCGGCGGCGGGGAGAGCCGCCTTTTAAGGGGTCCCTGGGGGCGTAGTGGAGCGAGGCGAGGACGGGAGGGGGTAGGGTTTCTGCCCGCTCACCGGGCCGCTCATGGGCTCCTCCCTAGGGCCTGCCCCGGCCCGTGCCGCTCTAGGTAGCAGGAAGTCGCACTGCCTGTCTGTCTAGTTTGTTTTCTTTTTGTTTTTTATTATTCTCCTCCTTTTTAATAAGTTTTTTTCCTTCTGTCATGTTCTTCGTTTGGTGTTTTGCAAAAAAAAAATTTTGCAATAGGTATAAAATTAAGAAGGTTTCCTTTCTGTATTTCTCTTGGTTGATTGATTGATTTATGTATGGTGTGCTACATGGATTTGCCTGGTTCAGGGCCAATTATTTGTTTCCAAAATGCTGACAGCTACCCAATCTGGCAATCGTGCACGACTATCTTTGCCATGACTCGTCTCTTCCTCTCAATTATTATTGCTTCCAATTCTTGCCAGCATTTCTGGATGGCAAAATCCCAAATTCATAACACGTGTACCACCGCCGAGTCTGTGCGCAAATATTAAAGAAGGTACAGCAGCGATCTCATTTTCCTTTAGGGGACAAAAATGGTGATCTGATCGTGTGGACTTAAGAGGCTGATGCTTTATAAGAATCTAATCTACAAAGGGGACAACGGCAATGGCAAGCAGGCATGGTCCTCATCCAGCTTTTCCTATTCTTTATCAAGAAAAAGCCCAGCTCTTTTCCATGGGCATGGCACAGCCACACATCTCCCTCCCTTGCCATCTTAATATCTTATTAAGCATCAAAATCGCCAAGAAACACATACTCCCTCCGTCCCATAATGTAAGACTTTCTTAACACATAAATATCCCACAAACTTTACAAAAAAATAAAGAAGAAAATATCAATTATGCACGCCGCGGAGAGGGCCACCATGCTTGGAAGCAAGATCAACAACCTCAGCGATTTTGTTCTCTTCGGTGCAAAGAGTTGAGTATACCAGCCTCAAACCCCAATATGAAATATCAACATTGTTTACTTTACATAAAGAAGAAACAAACGATGACTATAAATAAATATCCATACAAATTTACATGAGCAACGGTGAGTCGGTGACTGCCTGGTTGCTGAAGCAGCTTTGCTCTTATTAGTACAGTATTACATTGGAAGGCAAAGAAATGGCTCCAGCTTATTGCTATTATCACATGACACTAATAATGAAGGCCACCCAATTCTGGGAGGACAATGTAATGTACTTACTATTTCCAGCTGCAAATTGGCAGAGGGACCATGTCAACCACCAGCCATCCATGCCCCTTCATGGGCTCAGGCAATGCTTTCCCGGCTCGGTGTAGTTCACCTCCAGCTGCTCAACCTTCTCAAACTTGAACCCGCGGATCCTCGTCTCTTCCTTCTCCGAGGTGTCCCTGTGGTCGACATGCTGGATGATCCAGCCTTTGTTTTCCACGTGACCCGTGACTTTGACCTGCCAACAAGCACAACACCAAAGAATTCATGGTTAGGATGACGGTAACCACATAGAAAAAATTGGTAGTTCTCTAGGTTAACAGTGTTACCGTCTTACCTCTGCTTCGTCGACCGAGTTGACAATAAGAGCGCCGTCCAAGGAAAGACCGTCGATGACGACATTCCGGCCATTGATGACCAGAACCGATCTCTGAGAAACTGAAGAGTTGCCGTGCACCTTTTGCTTGACGTCCTTGAACGTAAGACCCCACCTCGGGCTCCAGGTCACGCGTGGCCAGACCTCTACCTCTTGACCATTGAAAGTGCTGACTACAGGGTCAGATATCTGTGCACCGGCCTGGAAAAAGAAAGGGTGTGGAAAGGAGCTTGTTGAGCTGGAACGCAAACAAGCTGACGAGCAAGTGCCTGGTAATGTCATCACCTTTCTTAAAATGAGGCTGTTTGCCCTGTAAATTGCCATCTCTCCTGAGGTTGCACTATGAAAAGGATTGCCTTTTGGAACCTACAAAAAGGTGTATCAGAGACTGCTTAGAAATCGAACTACGATTCTTACACGATATCTTTATAATTAAAAATAGCAGCCTCTAGCAAACTTTTAACTCAGGATAGTGACATAAATGTGCGTATGGAATACAGATGGCACCATCAAAGAGTGAAGAGGAACTTTAGTTATCAACGTGTCGCAGCGAGGCAATATCGATACTGACAACTAACATGGATATTGAGATACATACTTTAACCAGGATCATCATTCATTAATGCAAGCAGATAAATTCAGAGCAAGTCTTCGTCCTATCAGTCATAAATGCTTCATGTGCAAGTTCAAAAGTGCAGAGAAACTTTGGTTCTCAGAGTGTCACAACAAAGCAAATTTAATACTGTCAACTAACATGTCTATTAGCATACACACTTCAACCTCGATCATGATTCATCAACTGGGCATAGACTAAGAGCAAACCCAGAAACACTCTTCTTACCAAGCATAAATTCTTCATATGTAAGTTCAAAAGTACAGATGCAAAACGCAGTATATAAATTTCAGTGTTAGGAACGGCCAAAATCATACTTTAGCTGCATCTTCAGGATTGTTCTTTACAGGAGCATATGCAAGCCAAGCATCCATCACCTACATTAAAAATGGCAAAGAATGACAGTAAGGGATGTGAAACATGCACCCAAAGAGAAAACCTTTTTTCTTTTGCATCTCAATTATAACCAGATTACTAACATGATCAATTTAAGGACCATAGTATGATGAGAAGATATGTTGTTTCTTACCGTAAACCCAACTTTTGCCGTTGGAGGTAGTGTTTTCGGATAGTCTTGCATCATGCACTCAAGACGAGTGGAGGATTTAAATGCTGTCTTGGTAGAGTCAGTATACCTAAATTAATAAAATGACAAAAGTATAATAAAGTTAGTATAAGATACACAAAGTTGTGGTCAACAAAACTCACAATATCACATCGGGACATATGAACGGCATTAAGACTAGTATAAGATACACAAAGTTGTGGTCAACAAAACTGACAATATCACATTGGGACATATGAACGGCATTAAGAATAGTATACTGTGCTTGTGAGATTAGTTATAAACTTTTAATCAATGATGCATCTACAAAGATACTACAAAAACACATGTTATCTTTATGTACACTATTGAAGTCAACACCAACAAAAGGAAATATTTTTATAAAAAGAGCTGTATAAAGTAAAACAGTATTGGGTTAAAGAAAGAAAGAGCAAAACCAAGAGCAAGTTCATTCTCCCAACCTTAAATGACCACTGAAAGAAACAACTTACACCACTGAATGGAAATTGGCCACATACTTGTCGCCCTAATAGCATTGTAAAATACATCTTTGGAGGCAGCACATGGCAGCATACTTACTTTGGATTTACAAATTCAGAAATGGCGCCATGTGTTTTCTTGAGTTCCTCAATGTATGGTCCAAGCTCGAGTATCAGCTGCAAAAGGGTGGCATAAAGTTAGCATAACAAGAAGGTGAAGCTCCAAGACAATATGCATTCTAAAACTGACAACGAAGTATTGATACTAGACTAAAAGATCACACTGATGATATTAAATAAACAGGCCATGTTAAGCACCAAATTTTCAGTGTTTAAGACCTGTTGAAGAAAAGGGTCATTTGGAAGTTGACACATCCCTACTGTTCTAATATATCTGTTTGCAATATTACCTGGTTTATATTTCCAGGGTATGGAGAATAGCCTGTTTCACAATTTGCGTCTCCATCAGGATGCCCAGTTGCACGAAGGAGTGGATCAAGCTGATTGTACTCCACATTGATCACCATCGTTCTACCTACATATAAGAACGGATCCAAGTCAAATTTGACAGAACATAAATACACATGAAAATGCATTCTTCCGTCAGAATTGATATGTTAGATGGCAGCACAGAACAAGCTGAAGAATAGGGATCACATAGATATTTTGGACAAATATAAAGGTACTTTTTGTTGATTCCAGTAGTACTGATATAATCTGCAATCACTATTGATTCATAATATTATTGATCCAGTTGTCAGAAAAGCATCAAAATTTCCATATATGTATACCCATTAAATATGGTGAAAGTCAGTAAAAAAATATGGTGAAAGTGAAAATTTACCATCAACATGAGTAAGTTTGGTTATTCCACCAATGGCTTCCTTTGCCTTTCGAGGAACTGCAAGAGAATTAACATTGTAGCCTTTGGTGGCACTGACACCTAATGCTGATGGTATTGCCTACAAAAAGATGGTAGAACTAAGTTCCTGGCTCTCTACAGTATTCGTAATTATAATACAGTAGAAAAAAGGCAGTGTACAAACATTAAAGAGCAATCCATTTGTGTCCTGGAAAAAGAGAACCCATCTCCGTCCTGTATTCTTCCTGTCAATATAATGTGAAGTATTATAAAAAAAAGATCCTAATATTTTCTTGTGTAGGGTAGAATTTTGATTGATTACTTTACTAAACTATTTCAAATGAGTCAATGATAACAGTTACAAGTAATTGCCTTCAAAAAGGCAACTTGTCTCATACAGAAAGTTTGTTCAACGAAAAAATACATCCAGTTCTTGAACCAACAGGCATACCATTGCTCGAGTAATCCACTTGAATAAAGAAGAGAATGAACATCTCCATGCCCATGTGGTTTTGTCTGCCGAATCACAAAACTAGAAGTAAGAGAAGTGCAAACTCGAGAAGATGAAAACAACAGTAATACATTTTAAACCCCAGTATAAGCGATCATATGAAATTAGCAACCTGAATCTTGTATTTGTCATTTGGATCTAATGCAAGCCTTGCATCGTTGTCAGCTAGACATGCCACCTTTTCCTAAAACAAATAAGCATTAGTCAGCACCAAAAGTAACAGCTGTGTATGTTTTTTGAGCCCTAAGAAGCTCATGGAAGAAAAGGCCACCTGCTTTAGAATTTTCACTTGTGATGGTTCCATTCCAAAATATGAGTTTGATTCCAAAAGCTTGATGGTCAGTGCATTTGTATCATCGGAAGTCATAATAGCAAACGGGATCTTCGTATGGCATTCGCCTGCATACTCAAAGAATGAAAAATTAATCAATTAAAGCAGTGTCTGGATTTTCTTCAGGCCCTAAATTCAAGAATTTCAAAATAATTAAAATAAACAGTTAAAATCATGCTCTATGAGCAATTCACAAGAAACCATCATATACATTTATCCAACGTGTTGTCTAAAGTTCTATAAGGTTGTGAAAAGGAGAGGTAGAATTGCATTCTACTCCCTCTGTAAACTAATATAAGTGCGTTTAGATAACTAAAGTAGTGATCTAAACGCTCTTATATTACTTTACGGAGGGAGTATCAATGTACAGACTGAATTTAGAAACCAGAGACCAAACAAAACTGGTTTAACTTATCTGATTGAGGTCTTTAATTTGTCCTAGGTTCATCTTGGTATAGTCTATATAAGTAAAAAATACTTCCTCTGATCCAAAATAAGGGTTAGCTCAAAACTGCGACACTTATTATGATCGGAGGCAGTATGAAATTAGCAGTACCAATCCAATGATGCACCTCAGCCTCACATACTAAGTGATATATATTTGAACAACATCCCTTTTTTTTTACATTCAAGCTATTTCTACGAGCTCAAGTCAGCCCATTCGGGCACCCACACCAACCAACAGAAACCATAGTAATGAAAACAATACAAAGATCATCGTTCTACAGAATGGTAGTTCATTTCAGGAAAATGTTAAACTAGAGTGAAATGATCAACAGTGACAAGTATCATAGGAAGTATACGAAGTATTGGTGAGAAAACTAATCAACAATGGCAAGCATCATAGTCTACATACCCTCCATTTTGCAGCTCGCCTCTTGTAAAGCCAGAATAGACTCTATGTAATGTTGAAGAAAACATTTCCCAGTGGTTGTTTCCCTGGGGAGTGCTACCTGTGCGATGAAATAGTTAACAAAATGGTACTTTCAGAAGTTTGCTTGATGTCAATGTCACCAAACAAAATAACAGATCTCCATAGGGAATATGCTACGTGTTCAAATTGTAATTACAGGATGAAATAAGACCTACACAAATCACCTGATGTACAGTCCAAAAGCAAAGGTTCTGTGTTTGGCACGATGTGCGATACTGCTATCCAACAAATGATAAAAATGTGTTGTAGCACATAGTGTGTGAAAGTGGAAATATTCTAATAAAATAACACGATCAGTACCACAGCTGCATGACTGCAAAACAATATATCTGCTAAGAGCACCCACATCCCATTTTTTTCTCTAAATTAAGTGCCAAGGTGGATAAATCACATTTCTCTATATACACTTATGTAAGTTTTTTCTACCACATCCCATAGCACCAATGCTAAGTTCTTTCAGTTTTGTCATTTAAATTACAATTTCATATAGATAAGCTAATTAAAAGTAATTTATTTGGCATAGCATTGATGCTAAGCTTTTTTTTTCTCTTAGCACCTATTCTTGCATCCTTTAGCATTGGTGCTAGCCAGTTTCTCTGCCTTTAGCGTCTGCTTAACACCTAGGGAAATGGATGCTCTAAAGCATGATTCTGAAGAGCTAATTGATGTATATACCTGCTACCCTTGCAAATCATGAATACAAAATTTCAACTGTGATACATCAACATGACAGTCTTTCCAAGTCTTGGCTGCAAGTATACTATCAGGAACTCAAGCCACGTTACCTTAATTCCTTTGTAACCAAGTCTTTCACCAAGACCACCAGCTACAAGAACAAATGCAGCATTGCGTGCTTCTTTTACCCCAGCTGCTTCCAGCGAAACAAAATTGTCATCACCAAACGTCAATACTTCCCCTGAGGGAATCTGAAAATACAGTTCATCTGTTAACACCATGTACTTCGTTCAGATAATAAAGAGGCATATCAGTACGCAATGGTTCAGAGCCGGAAAGAAAAGGAGCAATTGAGTATTCGGAACTGAAAACATCACAACAACACAAGTGCGTATGAAGACCCCAACAAAATCCATGAGAAAATGGTGCATGGCAAGACTTACAGAAGGTGTGAAACCATCATATGGATTTTGTCCTGCCTTTGAATCTGCTAAAAGCTTTTTGGCATTCTGGATGTATGCTGCCAGCCCACCAGGATAGCTTGAATTAAGTCGGAAAACCTAGAAAATGAAAACGTTTAGCAGGAAAATAACAATATTTAACTTCGTATCACTTCTACCTGTGAAATTCGTTAACTTCCAACAGAAAGCTAGTAACAGACAAGTGCCTATAATATTAAAGCTTATCACAACAAAGTAACTGCTATATATTTTTTTTGGTAGGCACGTCCATGTAACATAAATTCTGAAATACTTCATGGAGATACAACAAAGATACCCACCTGGTCAAAGAAGTTTTTCTTCTTGTCATCGTCAACACCAGGTTCTGGCCAGTGTTCAAACAAGTGCCCCTGGCCTTCATTCAGCAGCATCTTTGCAAGTTCAACCTGGAATCACCCAGGAGGCAAAAAGAAAAGGTATTACAGAGAAGAACACAAACCCAAACAATGTGCATAATCCATCGCGGTTCCGATCAAAATTTATCAGTTTCTAGGCACAAATTCGAAGTGTGCAATGCACTGCCCGTCAAGTCAATGTTCAGATTTGGTAGTGCAGGATGAAGTACAGCAAGGACAAAATCGCACTTTGTAAAAGGCCTTTTAACCTGCAAGGAGTGGGCAACAGCAAGCCATCACCATCGCCACGTGAGGGAACTAGGCCGAGGTAGTTGGCCGTACCACTACCAGCCAGCGCTAAATTATAAGATACTATATGCTGCGCCGAATCCTAAGAAATTCCGCGAACTCCGCCGTCCATGGCGTTACGCAACTCACAATGTTTGTTTCAAGTATGCGCGATAAAGCATTCCAAAAGAAAAACTGAACTAGTATTAGGAACGAACGGTTACAGGATAGTACGACTAGCGCATACGCAGATATGCTGCTGGTACTAGTATACGAATGACTGCTTGCTTGAGGATGCGGCGGGGTGAGATAATTAGTTACCTGGTCGTGGGAGAGGAGGTGCAGGTTCCGGCGCAGTGCGGGGCACGGCTCGGCCCACTCGCCGGCGCCGGCGGAGATCCCGAGCGCGGCGACGCCGTCCGCCGCCGCGTGGACGCCGGAAGCCATCGCGCTGGGAGGAGGAGGAGGAGGCAGATGCGGCGGTGCGTGTCCTCGAGTTCCCGTTGAAGAAAAGAGAGTCACGGGGGCGCAAACCGTTTGATGCTCTGCTGCGGTGGCGTCGGTTCCGTCGGAAGGGACGCGACTTTAAGAGAGAGAGAGAAAGATAGATAGAGATACAGATGGAGAGAGTCAGATGGGCGCTCAATTTGATATGATTGGATGGGGCGGGTGGGGGCCGGGCTGTCAGCGGGCGTGGAGTCTGTGGACTGGACGACGCTGTGTGTGTTCCAGAAGGTGGATGAGGAGGCGACGACGCCGGTAGTGGGCGGCGGCGGCGGCGTGGAAGTTAGTCGCGAGCGTCGTGCGAGACAGGTTGCGTGTGTGGATCGCTAGATGGGCCAGCCCATGCAGTCTTGTGCCTCCGTTTGATTGGGCTGTGCTGGGCACTACACGCCGATATTCGACTGAGCCCGGGCCCAGCTCCGCCCCCACCCAGTGGGGGCATAGCAGAGCACTGAATTACCCTCAAAAAAAGCAGAGCACTGAATTGCCTAAAAAAACAGAGCACTCAGGCATGCGCCAGTGTCGGCCGACGGCTGGCGCTGCCTCCCGGGCAGCAGTGGCAGTGGTGGATGCGATTAATTTCATAGATCAGAAATTGTTTGTGTACATTATATACGCAATTTTAATCTAAACATATGGCAAGTCAATTTACAATACTCTCTCCGATATATATTAACAATACTCTTTTTTTTTTAGAACGGAAAGCTTAAGAAGAGTCCGCTTTGAATTAGCAAAGCCATCAACCGGTCAAGAGCACAGACTCGAAACCAATACAATAAAGAAAATAAACGGCAAGATAGAGAGGCGTTGGTAAGCAGCTTAAAAGGAAATACAGGGAGATGCATAGCTCGAAGACGTAGAGGTCCTCAAGCATGAACAAATCGCGAGGGGAGAAGGAGAATGCCCGCACCGGAGCAACACACCCGACGAAGAAGGGCATGTCGTCGCCTAATCACCAGCGGCCCCGATGCAACACAACCGCCTAGTTCCATTGTAAAAGAAGGCCCCTGCTAACTCGCCTGTCTTGAAAGGCGCCACACGGTTGACAAGAGAAGTTCACCCTAGAACCTAGGAGTTAGTCGTCGACATGGTACATCTGGAAAGGAACCAAGCTCACCCAACAAGCCACAAAAATAGTTCACCAAAGCAGAGCACCTGACAAGCCACAAACGGTTCACCAGGGCAGAGCACCACCGAACCGCACAGACTGGTCATGAAAAAGGAAGAGTTGCCGGGAAGAGCAATAGCAAGATTTCCCTGGATGGCATTGAGAACCGAAGGGCATTGACCGAAGGTGGAGCTTATGCTCTCACGACACGCTGGGATGTGGGCTACCGGAGGAGGGGAACATGATTCCCTCCCACCTAGGAGAATCCATTGACCTGGCGAGACTCACCTCGACTGCCTGGAGAGCTCCCAAAATGCAACGAGCCGCTAAGGAAATCGCAACCTCGATGGAGACCAACTACCGCCACAGCTGCACACCAACCACATCACCAAGAAGTCCAAAGCCCTCCTAGTTCCCAAAAACGGTGCCTTTGGGAAAGACGCGACACTAAAGACGCCACTGTCGCCCAACTGAGATGTGGATTTCTCCCGAGAGGCTAGGGGGAAGGGGGCAAAGCAGCACACCTAAGCGACGCCACCAAGGAAGGGAGCGCCCCCCCTCGGGCGTCGCCACCGACGAGACAGTCGAGGTCGGCCTGGTATTTCTCCCGGCCTTCGATTTCCTGCCACCTGCACCCCAACGATGCGAGATCTGGCGCCCCTCGTCGAAGCATACCGGATCCGGCCAGGGCGGAGCTTGCCCAACGACAGGGGCGGCCAGATCTGACACCACCGACAACCAAAGTTGTCGCCGCGCCATGGCTCTCGTCCTTCCGGTTCGCCTATCGTCCACACAACCAAGGTCGTCGGCCCACGCCCACGCCACCGGTTGACGCAGGCCGGTGACGCCACTCCGACTAGGGCCGCCGCCTTGGATCACACAACCCCCAAGGCAGAGGCAGAGAAGCGAAGGCCACCATCATTCTTGAAGTAGTTGCATTACATGATCTTTGAATTTGGCACACTTTCTTAGGCATGCCCGGGTCTCACAATAGCATCAATGTGATCCAGCGATCACCGTTGTTTGGAGGCTGACTGAAGAAAAAGCTCCTCCTTGCCACTATACTGTAAGTGGACATGAGTACAACATGGGCTACTATCTGGTTGGCGGTATCTATCCTCCGTGGGCTACCTTTGTCAGCACCATCTCTAACCTAGTTGGCCAAAAAAAGGCTCATTTCACCCCAAAACAAGAAGCGGCTAGAAAGGATGTCGAGAGGGCATTTGGAGTTCTGCAGGCCAGTTTTGCACCTGTTCGTGGACCTGCTAAACAATGGGATCTGGAGACCTTGTGGGAGGTGATGACATGTTGTATGATCATGCACAACATGATCGTCGAGGACGAGGTGGCAATTCTGCCGCAGCTCTAGAATTTGAGAACATGAATAATTCTATCCAACTTCCTGACCAAAATCCGGCCACATTTGAAGAGTTTATTCAAATGCATCAACAAATTCAGCATCAATCAACTTACAGGCAGTTGAAGGGAGATCTGATTGACCATCGATGGGCGGTTAAAAGGGAAAACAATATGTTGGGATGTAATGTTTGAACTTTTTAAATTTGAACTACTTCTGCATCAACAAATTCGGCATCGACCAACTCACGGGCAGCTGAAGGAAGATCTGATTGACCATTAGTGGACAGTTAAAAGGGAAAACAATGTAATGTTTGAACTTTTTAAAATTTGAACTACTTCTACATGCGGCTACCTAAACGTTTGTACCCTATGTATGCGGCTATTTGACCGTGCAGACTTAAAAGAAAGGAGGAATGCCGGAAAGGAGGAATGCCGGATTTATGCAGCTACAGTTGGATAGCTACCGCAGACAGATGCAGAAGAAAATTTGCGGGTTGCCATTGAAGATGTCGTTACTATGATATTTACTCCAGTTGGTAGAGGGAGTTGTAGCGAATAAATCTGGTACTCCCTCGAAATATAAGAGCGTTTAGATCGAGAGTATTTGTAACGGCACTGAGCAAAGTTCAACAAATAATTGACGTATTAGAGCCAATTTTGGATTCTCTGCCATCATTCACATCAAGAATTACATTTCCATACGTACAAGCCGCTACTGAAGTTTTACAGTGTAAAACGCCCCGTCAAAATGACCCCCGCGCGTGTGTATTAAATATCTACCGTGTTAATTAATGCCGTGCCTTTCAAATTCCTACTACAGGTCAACCTACTCCGCCGGCGGCGCGAGGTTGAGCACCATGTCGGGCCCCTTCTCCCCGGCGACGGAGAACTCGTCGGGCACCGGCACGCCCAGCTCCTCGCACACGAACCGCACCACGCGCCGCGTGACGGACCCCAGCGCCATCTTGTTCACCGTCACGGCGATGGCGAACCCGTGCTCCGGGTCGCAGAACCCGTTCGACCCGCCCATCCCGGAGTGCCCGAACCCCGTCGGCGGTGCGCCGGACCTGCCGTACCTCCTGAACCCGAGCCCGAACTTGCTGTTTGGGTGGATCATGCCCGAGTACTCGCCGCCGCCCATGAACGCGTCCATGATGCCGCTGTCGCTGTTGCTGAACAACCTGCCGCCGGTGCTCCCTGATGCAGCCACCGACACTTCGCTGTCGGCGTCGCTGGTGCGTAGCTGGGCGTACTCGACCTTCTCCATCGAGCTTGAGCTTCCGCTGCTCTTCTTTGCAGAGCCTTTCTTCTTCTTCTTGGACGTGGCGGCGGTGGGGAACGCGGGCGTGTGCACGTGGCTGCCCAGGAGCGGCTTGGCGTTGCTGGAGTGCGGCGGGGGAATGGCGCCGCCGGCTGCCAGCGCCGCGTAGTACCGAGCGAGGGCACGGGCAGATAAGTGACCGTTGGCGGCGGGTATGATGGCGCGGCGAATGTTCAGCGTGTTGAACATAGCTGGTACGCCAGCCGCCATCTGCGCAATGCCGCTCAGCAGTTCTGGTGGGACGTCTGGCCCTGGCTTGATCCCTTGTAGCTTCTGAATTTCTTCCATGTCGACGGTCAGCGTTGCCAGGCGAGACTCAACACCTAAAAAGGGCACAGATTATGAACAACGTCAGCCTTGTAATAAGTGCCTCTCAGAAGCTAAGTCCAAAGTTGTCTTGATCAACATATGGAGAATTAGTAATCCAATGTGTTATTTCCAGGTATGCTGTAATCTCTCCCTAGGATTTCGTTTCTCATGAAGTTAAATTTCAAACATTGTTCCAGTACTTCTGTTTCTGACTCTTTCAGACTGAAGAAAAGCAGCATATAGAAGACGATTTGCATAATCACGGAAAAACCAAAGAAATACATTGTACACTATCTAAACACTTTCTTTTTAGATCTGTTAACATACCTGGAGGAATTCCGACATATAGCTCTCCCTCGATGTGAAGAGGATGAACAATAGCCTCTTCTAGGATCTCTTGAAACTTCCTCCCCGATGCATGCTGTTATTGTCAAATGCCAGTGTTAGGACTCGTGAAATAAGTTATAACACAAGCAGTATGAGTGAACTTTCTTAGATTAATTATACCTCTATGAGACCACCGCACAGCCAACCAAAGGATAGGTAGTGATAAATTTGTGATGAACCAGGCTCAGTTTCGGGTGTAGATTTGGCAATCTGGTCTAGCATCTCTTCCCAATCACATACCGACATAGGATCGGTTTTGACCACATCTCCCAGAGCATTATGTAAACCAGATGTATGATTGAGAAGATGGTACACCTTTATTGCGAAGTGACAAATGAGTCTGTTAGTATCCTGAAACACTGTCTCATTACATAGCATAAGTGAAATAAGTTTTTGCACCTTGATTAGCTCCTTTTTGTTAGTCCCAAATTTTGGCCATATATCGGCAACTGTTTCTTCATACTTCAACTTCCTGAAAGATCATAGCATACAGTCACTATATGGACAAGATAAAGTGTATAAAAGCATAAGGTAACATGGAAAAGATGCTTAGTAGTCTCCAAAGAGAATCATGCACAAGAGTCAGAGATCCAAAGGATCTGCTTCACATAAGAATGAGATGCTAGAAAGCCTAAACTAGAAGCACAGATCCTTTTAGGTGCGTCAGAACATACATAATGTCAAAAAAAAGTGTGACATTTGTATGAGACTTCTTTTCGACCAACCGTGGATGCTGCCAATAACATCCACAAAGCGCGAAGCCCAGGGTGGGCGACGGGGGAGAGCATCTGCACGAACCATCCTGCCAGGGCGTCAAGCATCTCCGACGGCACCTCCATCACCGCCACGGTCTGGGGCGGCTTAGGGTTTTGGGTGGAAGGAAGGTTTTTTTAAAAAAAAATCTCATGGGGAAGTGGGGTTGGGATGGTGCCCTTCAGTCGGTGACTTGCTGTGGGCGAGTCACTGGAGAACAGTATAGCGACTTGCCACCCTCTTTATACCATTCGACGTAAACAATGAGGCAGCTACAGTGTACGTCTATAGGATCCGGTCTACAGTAACTCGTGAAGAGTAAATCATGAATAGTCCTTGTTGCTACTGGACTTGATCTGGGCTGTCCATTTCAGATCAAATGGATAGGTGCCCGCAAGTTACAGCGTGACTCGCTGTGGGCAAGTCACCTGATCCCTGTCCGTTTTTAGACGCAGGGAAGAAATGGAAAGGGTAAAGTGAGACTGCAACTAAAACTACAGCAACATAGTACACTGAATGTTGAGTATACTGAGATAGTATACCTGTTTCCGTGCAACATGCTACCATGTTTATACTTCTAGGCCCTTTTTATGTAGTACGAGTAAAACTAAGATGAAGATGAATATGACGATGAGCAAAAAATTGCACATAGCACGACTAATTCTACAGCATAATGCAGCCCGATGGCCTGCAAACAGATTTACAGTGGCATGCTAAGAAAAAACTTGGTGCTGAAATTAACCACTCACCCTTGGTCGACGAGCCAATGTACCATTCCAGCAGTGATGCCCTTCGTCACAGAGAAAACCGGAAACAGAGAATCAGGCTGAACGGGGCGCGGATCATATTTCCCTAGCGTACCAGCAGCGGTGTCTATTATAACCTTTCCGTCTTTGTACGCGCATACCTGTGAGAGGAATATCAGTAAGGCTGCATTGCAACAAGACAACCGTGTGCAGATATCGCTGGTAAGATCGTGATGTGAAATTTCAGCACAAAATATTGCTAGTTATGTCATGCATGTTAATGAGTGGCATGAGATTTTTGACCCACTTGTAGTCCCAAAATTTTGTCGCTTCCCATCTCCAGTAGAAGACTCCTCAGTTTAGACTCCACTTCAGAGTTAACAGGTGAGTCATAAATCCACTCGCCATTAGTTGAGGGCCCACGTGTCATATTCCTGATATCAATGAAGCCTAAATTATTAGCAATTCGAAAAGAATGATCCGCACAAAGCTGATGCAAAATATAGGCATGACGTGCATCTCACCCTAGCAGAGTTGATTCAGCAAATGGCCTCATGATGTCCAGATAAACTATCCTAACATTGAGTGAAGCTGAAAGCCCTGCAGGTATAGATGGAAAACTGTCACTGCGACTCTGGCTATATCAGAGGAATGTACAAAAGTTCAAGAGACAGACATACCTCTAAGAAGATTTAAGACCCTCATGAAAATTATCGCATCCCCGGGGAAAGCATCAACCTGATAGCGAGAAAACCTACGTTTAACACCGGCCTCTTGGTTGACAAACCCTACACAGCTTAAAGGAAAGTAATTAGCTGGGCATGGCTACTCACAGGATTGAAATGTTTAACCTCCTTCTTGTTCAATTTCATCTTCTCTTGAAGGGCTTTGGCATTTCGTTCTCTTTGTTCATTCAATGCTTTAATGTTTTCCTGATAAGTAGGAACAAACCACAACCAACCAGTTACTACAGCTTCCTGCAGTATTAGGAACAAAAATCTACAACGGATAGCCTTCAGCCTACCTTCGCTTCAGTTGCTGTAGTGGACTGGCGAAAAAATATTGAGGCAATCTCCATAGACTGCTGAGGCATGTCTACTCGCAGCTTAAGCCCCATCTCTGCAAAGGCTGACAGCAGTGCCACTTGGTCCCCCTACACATCGATCTCAGATTGTAAATTATAGAGTTTAAACAAAAGAGTGGCAAGCTAGTAATAAACGACAAAAGATACAATAAAGCAAAAATCTCACAAAATTTACATTTCTGTCTATGATCACGTAGTGTTGCGTGAAACTTAATAATTTACTATAGAAAAATACATGGTCGCAAAAACAAAGCCTAGTTCCTGATTCTTTCTTGCTTATCTTATACTCCCACCGTCCCAAAATAAGTGTCTCAACTTTGTACTAGACTTGTACTAAGTTTAGTACAAAGTTGCACTAAGGTTAAGACACTTATTTTGGGACGGAGGGAGTAGTTGTTGAATGTATCATGTCATCTACCAGTCTGCAATATCACTGGTGTGTAATGCAGGGATAAAGAGCCACAATATTTATTACATGAAAAAAAATCTACAACATTAAAGGATAGTCCCTCCATCCCAAAATAAGTGTCGCTGATTTAGTACAGAGTTAGTACAACTTTGTACTAAATCAGCGACACTATTTTGGGACAGAGGGAGTATGATTCTTTGACTCAACCATAATACAAAAGAGGGGTAACAGTTACTCCGAAGGAAATGCTTGTTGCTTATAGCTACAGAAGATACTCTTAACTGACTTCGCACTTTGATGCCATGTGTATTATTTGTAAGGTCAAACTGTTACAAACCTCAGCGCATGACAAAAACATCTTTGCTAGTGCCTGCTTCATTGATTGTGATATGCGTTTAGTGAGCCCAAAATCAAGGAGAATCGGTTTGTGTGGAGGTTCCTTGCTTACAAGAAAATTGCCTACAAAAAAGAAAAGCATGTTAGTATGAAGGTGTGAAAGCAACACAAAGAAATCCAATGGAAATATTGGAGAACAGAATTTATGTAACACAAGATCTGCCTTAAGAAGCATAGAATTACAATACCAGGATGAGGATCGCCATTGAAGAAACCGTCAATGTATATTTGATGAGCATAAGCACGGGTTATCTCTTCAACGAGTCTTTTCTTATCAACACCATATTCTTCCAATGAATCATTGTCATGTAAGCGAATGCCGTCCATGTATTCCAGAATTAGAATCTTTTCAGTAGACTGATACAAAGAAGAATGGGTCAGACGATGGTCACGTGATTTGCAAACACTAATGCAAGACAAACAGAATAAAATTCGGGCTGACAGTTAGACCTGAATAATTTCTGGTATCAGTACATCAACATCGCTGGAAACACTGCCACTCCCACCTTCGGTCTTCCGACTAAGATTCTTGGAGACAGTCCTAGTGTTCTCTGAAAGTAGATTTTGCGCCTTACATTATCATGATAACCTCTCTATGAATGCTGTACCTGAGAATCTGAGCAAGGAGAACTACCTGCTTCATGATTGAAATCAAGTTCCTTGGGTGCCTCCTTGCACCATTCATCAATCATTGGGTTGAAATCATACTGAGGTTCTGCCCATGCAATCCATTCGATCAATGATTTTGCATTCTTCAAATCCTGATCACAGATGAAAAGTTACAATAGCAATCCTACTTGTCTTACAAACACTATTTCCAGAAAAAAGAAAAGAACCTCTAATATGATCTCTTTGATACCATCATGCTGAACTTTCACAACCACTTCTCTACCGTCTTCCAGAGTTGCACGATGAACTTGTGCTATCTGTCAAGAAGTGTTCAACCATGCTATGAATTTACACCAGAGAAAATATAGTTCATTTGGGAGCAACAGGACTTACTGATGCGGTCGCAAGAGGGTCAACGTCAAAAGTAGCAAATAGTTGACGCATGGGTTTCCCAAGTTCTTTTTCTATGGTTCCACAAACCTGCAAACAACAGACCAAAACTAAGACTAAGATGAACTACATTAAGTCATGCTATATGATGTTGCCAGATTGGTTGGCTACAAAAATGGAAATGCTTATGATTAAATTATTTTTCAATCTACCATTCACTAATTAATGTATACATACCTCTTCAAGAGGGCGTGGAGGAAGCGAGTCCTGCAACTGCTTCAGGACCTCTATGTACGGCTCAGGAAGCACGTCTGCTCTTGTGGACAGATACTGGCCCATTTTGACCCACAAACCTTCTAGCTCTATCATCAGGTTGAGAACACGACGAGCGTTTCGCTCGTGCGTCTTTGCCCATATAGCATTCTTCTTAACAGCGCTAACCCACTGGACTCTCTTCTGAACAGCCTGCTTGCACCTCAGAAAGATGTTAATCTGCTTCCACCAGAACAACAGAAGTCGAAAGAAGAGCATGGAAAGAAGCAAACAACCGCACCTTATAGTCGAAGTAGACGAAGAGCGCCAAGGAAAAAACTTTGAGGCGCCTGGTTATGAGGGTTCCCCATCCCATCGGAAGTCAGCTGGTCAGGAGGAGGGACGACGGAAGATTCCGGCACGCCGTGGTCAGCTCTGCTCGAGGCTCCTAGCAGGACTGCAACGCCACAAACAGGTTCAGCGAAGCAAAGCAAAATCAGCAACTCTCTTGACCTTCATTCACACACAGGTGAGTTATTCAGAGAAAGTGACTTGACATGACAAACATATTCGCCTGACTTGATGATAGCTCTCCAATCGCTTGCGTTAATGCAACAAAAAAACAGAGCAAAATTGAAAGGGAGAAGCAGATGGCCCGGGTTTGCAGAAGCAGAATCCATGCGACATGACAAAAGCATGAGCAAGTGGTTGTTTCCGAGACAACGCCACCCCCAACAACCACAAGACGCGCGGGCACCAGGCAAGCGGCACAAGAGGAAAATGCAGGTGCGTGTACGGCGGTAGCTGCACAGCTTACAGTACTAGTACTCCTACTACTGGACTATGACTCTTCTTGTCCTCCTCTCCTACAGGGGTCGGGTCGGGCCTCCCATATCTGGGGATGGAAACTTGGCTTCATCAAGCAGGAACACCGGCAAGAATCCACTGCCGCGGCCTGCGGGGGAGGGGATGAACCGCCGCAGCAAACTTGACACCTAATTTTTTTTGCCGATGAAACGCGGAAACTGGACTTTGCTTAGCGTCGAAGCGACGAATTTGCGCCTGATCGCGTCCTCCAGCCCACCCCTGAAGAGAGGAGGCGGAACCGCCCGCCCACCCACCCAGCCGGCCATCCACGACCACGGAACCGAATCCCGGCCTCCGAGCTGCGGGATTCCTACTCGCCGCGGAGCCCGAATTATCGCCCCCGCCCCGGAAAAAAATCGTCGAGAAGCGGGGGAGCGAATTACCTCTGCCCGCGCCAGTCGTGGGAGTGAGCCGGCGGAGTCCCCCCGGCGCCGGGGATCCGACGCGTGCGCGAGAGAGGAGAGAAAAGAAAACTCGGAAAGCGGTTTGGGGTATGTGTTTCTCCGTGGGAGAAAAAAGGGAAGGAGTTTTTGTGACTATTTTTCTTTTTGTGCAAGGGAGAGAGTTTTTGTGTGTGAGAGAGATGGGTTTGGTGGTCGGAGGAGCGGCAGCGCTACCTCCAGCCACAGTGGGCGAGGTATTTATTTATTCGGAGCGGCCGAGTTTGCGCCTAAGCCCTCACGGCTCACGTCACCTTGTTATTAGCTTCAGAGTCAATGCTGCTATATGTAGCGATCACTTAATCATCGGCCGGTCGACCCATGGAATTGGAATCCAATTTAAGATGATTCCCCATGGAATTGGAATCCAATTTAAGATGATTCCGCCCGTCTTGTGAATTAGTCCCTGTTTGTTTGGACTTTCGCTTCTATTTTTACAGCTTTTTATTTTGATTAAAATGTCACGAGAGCTCTTTTTTTTTTGACTGGTACGAAAGCTTTTTTTTTTGCATGGTATACATCTCTCATTTATAGAATAAAGACTAAGTTACAAGGCACGTAAGTGCCGACCTTACATAACTGAAAAGATAGTAGAATCCTATGCAAAATATCAGCGTCTGTCCCTCACCTTCGACGCTATCGAAATGGCCACTAAGGATGTGTTTGGTTCGAGAACGTAGTAGAATGGAATGTCATGGTTCCATTCCATAGGAACGGGTTGGTTCCATTCATGTGTTTGGTAGGAACAATTGAGTGGAATGGAATGATTATATTTGAGTGTTTGGTTGAAGAGATGGAATCGGATGGATTTAGTTCAGCTCATCTAATATGAACAGTTGTAGCTATATTCTCAGCGACATTTTTGACTGAATATTTACACTGAGTTGAATTCTGACATCAAACAAACAACACATACAAAGATAAAAAAACATCAAGTGTGAGCCTATGCCGGCTTCACAGCAAGCTACTGGATCAATCGAATTGGATGTAATCGGATCGATGTGAGCAAGCTTAGCCCACGCCGGCTTCACAACAAGGTGCTGGATCAATCGATCAAGGTGGTTTGAGCTAGCTTTCAACATACATCTGTCTCCTCTGAATGAATCGATTCAGTGCCTTCAACAACAGGCGAGGGACTCCCACCGGCGGCGCCAGGTAGGAGACGGGATGATGTCGAGCATGGGCATCGGGAGGAAGGTCAACAGTCCCGTCGCCGGCTTGCTCGCCTTCGAGCCTGACGACCCCGAGGATCCGCACAAGGCTTGACACCAGATCCACGCCGGGATGGCCGATGCGTTGCTTGCCTCCCACTCAGTTGCTCGCCTCCTCCTGCCACAAGGGTAAGAAGGCAGATTACCTCTTCACCCAAACTCGACACGGCTCCATCGCTGATGAGTAGCTTTACGGTCCTCCAAAGTAGTTTGCCAGAAGCAAAACCATAGCCGTTGAAAGAATCAGACCGGGGCAACATGTCCCCGGACACGCCATTGAATTTCAGAACTGACACCCCCGCATGACGACGACGTCGGAGGAGGAAACCAGAACTGTCAGCCTCCAACCACAGATCCAACACAATATGCTCCATCTTCCAGCTGTCACTTGCGTAGACAACCATCTGTGCGTACTCCTGAACGACAACACCTCTCTGCTCCACCATGACGCCGGAGACAACCTCACAGCAACGGGGAAGAGCAGAAGGAGAGACACACATGATGGAGTCGCCGCCGCCGCCTCGCCAACACACGCTATCAAGTTTGAAAGATCGACAGACACACGATACCAGCAACTCCGAGACACCGCCATGAAAGGCACCGCCGGTGTGGGAGTGAAGCTGAGGCAGATTTATTCGTCCGGGCGCCGCTCCCACCACCCCAACGACGCACACGACCTACAAATCCAAAACCTAACTACAGAGCGAAGGAACGGGGTCCCCCCTCGCTCCTGCCGCCAGAGCAGCAACCGGAGAGAGAGGGGGCCAGCGCTTCGGCCGGTGGAGATCGGTGGAAAGAGATCACCTCCCTAGTCGCCTTTCTGGTGGCGGTGGCTAGGGTAGGGAAAACACGTGCTATTTGTTAATTTGCGCCACAAAAGCTCCTAAATAGGGTTTTTGCTTCGGCTTTTGACTTATACCATCATTATACAAATATTGATTCATACATCAAAAGTAGAATTAAAAGATGTACTCCCTCCGTTCCAAAATAGATGACCCAACTTTGTACTAAAGTTAGTACAAAGTTGGGTCATCTATTTTGAAACGGAGGGAGTATTTACAAGTATTTTTTGGCTTTTTGCTAGAGTTAAAAAAACTGTAAAAACAGAAGCAAAGCCCAAACAAACAAGATCTTAATAGAATTGATTCGTCGTCTATTAGAAGGAGCGCCTGCAACTGGATGCAGATCTGTTCCTTTCATTCTTCTTCCTATTTGGAAGTAAAACGGTTGCATGGATTCTTTACCAAAATTGAGAAACACGGTGAGATCATCCTTGTAGGGAGTACGTACTGTATTTGATAGCACGTCGACGATCCCTATGCATCAGAGCCTTATGCGCGGGAACAAGAAACTGCAGGCATGGAGCCGCTCCTTAAGCCCTTAATCAAGGTGCAATTTAACCCATGATCGCGTCCCCTTCTCGTGACCCCCGCCGAGCAAATGTTGTTTGACTTAATTTCATTCCCGGGGGTGATGCTTTGCATTGGGCGATTTTTACATCGGAGTGGTCAGCAGTATGCGTCAGCTCCCTCCTGCAACAGGGAAGGGTCAAATGGGGTCGGCTTCTGGAAGATGGAAGCCTCGCGGTGCCCGAGCGAGCCACGTGCTCCTTCCTCCAGTCCACGGGCAGAGTCCAGGGCTCACGCATCACCCACAGCCTCGTCCGATCGCCCACTCCACATGTCCTTTGGCACCTTGTAGCTAGCGTGGAAAACGGCACGTCTCTCAAACACAAGCACGCAGCCTCTTGATTCACAAAGGGCTTGTTTGGTTACATTGCCGATTCAGCCTGGCTCGGCGAGCCTGGCTCTATTGAGCCGGTTTGAGGGGATGCAGGCTAAAAATCGCAGATGCACATAGTTTGGTTGTCTGCATGCCCCTAGTTGCATGAGACAAACATTTTTGACCTGACGTTTGATTGCCCGCATTACGTTAGGTGCACATATGACATGGTGTTTGGTTGTAACCTGTATAAGATGTGGTCACCACTTCTAACTAGTGGTGACCTTAGCACACACAATCTGAACATAGTGACAGCTAGTTAAACAAATGACAGTTCAACTTAACTACAATCAAATGACAATTCAAATTATTAAGAGCCATTGGCTAAATAGGGGATAGTTCATCGGTGTTGCTGCTTCATCTTCCTCTTCTGCTTCTGCTGCTGCTTCTTCTTCTTCCTCTTCTTCTGTGCTTTTGCTGTTGCTGCTTCTTCTTCCTCTTCTTCAAATCCTGCACTGACCTCTGTTGCCACATTGCCTCTGCCCACTTCAACCTTTTGTTCTTTCAAGCGTCGTTGTCAAATGCCTCCACACCATGGCCAGAGCTAACAACATCGTCAGGCTCGACCTCTTCCTCCTCAGGCACGTGTTCATCAAAGCCCCACTGGAGAATCCAATTATGCAGAATGCAACAAGCAAGAACTAGCTTAACTTGAGTGGAGTATGGGTGGAATGGCTTTTGATCCAGGATCTTAAATCTATTCTTCAGAGCTCCAAATGCCCTCTCAACAGTTACTCTAAGGCTGGAGTGTCTGAGATTAAACAACTCATGTGCAGTCCTAGGAAAGTTCCTACCAGAGAACTCGTTGAGATGGTACCTTGTTTTCCTGAAGGGTGGAAGAATACCCGAGCCAGCATCTCCAAGGTAGAACTTGCCGTCGGGGATGTTGATCCCATCAGGTCGACTAATGCTGTTAGTGAGAATGTTTGCATCATGCACTGACCCCTCCCAGCCAGCCAGCACATATGTGAACTTCAGATCAAAGTCAACAACAGCAAGCACATTCTGGCTTGTGTAGTGCTTCCTCCTCCTGTATGTTGCATACTGTGACCTAGGAACTCTGGCAGTGACATGAGTACCATCTGTTGCCCCAATGCAATCCCGAAAATGGCATCACTAGCCTGTGTTAGTGCTGAACTTGAACAATACAAGCATATCAAGTCATGAAAAGTGTATATTGTCAATGCTCACCTTGAAGCATGGATACCATCTTGGGCTTCCGCGAATCTTGGGTGGACTCTAGCCAGATGGTCTCCTGATCATCTCTCCTCTAAGCTCCCCAACAGCAAAAAGCACCTGCTTGAAGTACCTAAAGATGGTCTCCATTGATCTCCTGAATGTGTTGTGAATGACCCTGAACCTCTGGTTATGGCCAACAACATGGAGGAACATGGCCACTTGCTCTTCGACACTGGTGTTGATGCTATCTTGTAACAGGCCCCTGCTCCTGAAGGTCTCGACAAGCCTGGCAAATGGTGCTCTTTTCATTCTAAGCATCCACAGAGCCTCGACGTGATTGCAGTTGTAGATGTAGTTCAGATTTTGGATCCTCTCCTGTTCCTGGGGAAACAATGGACCATAGCGGATCAAAGTGTTGGGGAACGTAGTAATTTCAAAAAAATTCCTACGCACACACAAGATCATGGTGATGGCATAGCAACGAGAGGGGAGAGTGTTGTCCACGTACCCTCATAGACCGTAAGCGGAAGCGTTAGCACAACGCGGTTGATGTAGTCGTACGTCTTCACGATCCGACCGATCCAAGCACCGAACGTACGGTACCTCCGAGTTCAGCACACGTTCAGCTCGATGACGATCCCCGGGCTCCGATCCAGCAAAGTTTCGGGGATGAGTTCCGTCAGCACGACGGCGTGGTGACGATGATGATGTTCTACCGGCGCAGGGCTTCGCCTAAACTCTGCGACGATATGACCGAGGTGGAATATGATGGAGGGGGGCACCGCACACGGCTAAGGAACGATCCGTAGATCAACTTGTGTGTCATGGGGTGCCCCCTGCCCCCGTATATAAAGGAGCAAGGGGAGGAGGGCCGGCCAAGTAGGAGGAGGCGCGCCCAAGGGGGAGAATCCTACTCCAAGTAGGATTCCCCCTCTTTCCTAGTCCAAGTAGGAGAGGGGAAGGAAGGGAAGGAGAAGGAGAAGGAAGGAGAGGGAGGAAAAGGAGGAAAGGGGGGCCGGCCCCCTAGTCCAATTCGGTTTGGGCTAGGGGGGCCGCGCGCCCTGCCTCCTCTCTTCCACCACTTGGCCCATGAGGCCCATTGCTTCTTCCTCGTATTCCCGTAACTCCCCGGTATCCCCGAAAATATCCGAATCACTCGGAACCTTTCCGAACTCCGAATATAGTCGTCCAATATATCGATCTTTACGTCTCGACCATTTCGAGACTCCTCGTCATGTCCCCGATCTCATCCGGGACTCCGAACTCCTTCGGTACATCAAAACTCATAAACTCATAATATAACTGTCATCAAAACCTTAAGCGTGCGGACCCTACGGGTTCGACAACTATGTAGACATGACCTAGAACTATTCTTGGTCAATAACCAATAACGGAACCTGGATGCCCATATTGGCTCCTACATATTCTACGAAGATTTTTATCGGTCAAACCGCATAACAACATACTTTGTTCCCTTTGTCATCGGTATGTTACTTGCCCGAGATTTGATCGTCGGTATCCAATACCTAGTTCAATCTCGTTACCGACAAGTCTCTTTACTCGTTCCGTAATGCATCATTTCGTAACCAACTCATTTGGTCACATCGCTTGCAAGGCTTATAAAGATGTGCACTACCGAGAGGGCCCAGAGATACCTCTCCGACAATCGGAGTGACAAAACCTAATCTCGAAATACGCCAACTCAACATGTACCTTTGGAGACACCTGTAGTACTCCTTTATAATCACCCAGTTACATTGTGACTTTTGGTAGCACCCAAAGTGTTCCTCCGGTAAACGGGAGTTGCATAATCTCATAGTTACAGGAACATGTATAAGTCATGAAGAAAGCAATAGCAACATACTAAACGATCAAGTGCTAAGCTAACGGAATGGGTCAAGTCAATCACATCATTCTCCTAATGATGTGATCCCGTTAATCAAATTACAACACATGTCTATGGTTAGGAAACAAAACCATCTTTGATTAATGAGCTAGTCAAATAGAGGCATACTAGTGACTATATGTTTGTCTATGTATTCACACATGTATCATGTTTCCGGTTAATACAATTCTAGCATGAATAATAAACATTTATCATGATATAAGGAAATAAATAATAACTTTATTATTGCCTGTAGGGCATATTTCCTTCACAAAGGTCTCCCAGCACGACAAACAACTCTCTGGTGTATGAACATGACCCATGCCTGAACCACACTAATCAGTGTTGCCGCCTGGATTATCAGCCTCATCCGTGCGTCCATAACCTAATCGACATCGACGGTTCATTCAGTGGGAAATCGATCCTACACCTAGCTTAGCGCCCTAACCACTGTGCTAACAAAGGGGGGAGGGGGTGCTGCTTATCGGCATCGAAGACGAGGACGGCGTAGGGGGAGCCATGGCACAGACTAGGTCGACCAGACGGTGGCCAACAACAAAGGGAGCACCAGATCTGCCGCAAACGCCGCCGCCTCTTCCGCCATCGCCATCGCTTATAGCGTAGATCTGAAATCACAGTCGCCGCTGGTGGTGAGGCAGTAGCGAAGAAAGGGGGGCAGTGGCTATGGGTGAGCGAGTGAAAGGGGGTGAGGCTAATTTGGCAGATTTCCATCTCCGCCATCCCCCCTCGCCCTCGCCTCGCTCCCGCCCGTGCGACCTCGTGCCGCACTCAGCCTGGCTCGCAAGAAACTACCGATCCGAGGGTTTCAAGTGAGCCAGGCTCTGGGCTACTTTGAGAAGCGTGGGATGCAGGCCCAATAGGAAAACCAACCAACCAAACAGGCCTCTCCCTTCCAGCGCGGGCCTGGGTGGGCTCGATGTGGGCAACCAAACATGCCCAAAGGGCGTGTTTGGTTACATTGCTGATTCAGCCTGGCCCGGCGAGCCTGACTCTATTGAGGCAGTTTGAGGGGATGCATGCTAAAAAAATAGGTGCACATAGTTTGGTTGCCTGCAAGCCCCTAGTTGCATGAGACAACCATTTTTAACCTGGCGTTTGGTTGCCCGCGTTACATTAGGTGCACATATGACATGGTGTTTGGTTGCAACCTGCATAAGGTGTTATCACCACTTCTAACTAGGGGTGACCTTACCACACACAATCTGAACATAGTGCCAGCTAGTTAAACAAATGACAGTTCATCCTAACTACAATCAAATGACAGTTCAAATTATTAAGAGCCATTGGCTAAATAGGGGATAGTTCATCGGTGTTGCTGTTGAAGGAAATATGCCCTAGAGGCAATAATAAAGTTATTATTTATTTCCTTATAATCATGATAAATGTTTATTATTCATGCTAGAATTGTATTTACCGGAAACATAATACATGTGTGAATACATAGACAAACATAGTGTCACTAGTATGCCTCTACTTGACTAGCTCGTTAATCAAAGATGGTTATGTTTCCTAACCATGAACAATGAGTTGTTATTTGATTAACGAGGTCACATCATTAGTAGAATGATCTGATTGACATGACCCATTCCATTAGCTTAGCACCCGATCGTTTAGTGTGTTGCTATTGCTTTCTTCATGACTTATACATGTTCCTATGACTATGAGATTATGCAACTCCCGTTTACCGGAGGAACACTTTGGGTACTACCAAACATCACAACGTAACTGGGTGATTATAAAGGAGTACTACAGGTGTCTCCAATGGTCGATGTTGGGTTGGCGTATTTCGAGATTAGGATTTGTCACTCCGATTGTCGGAGAGGTATCTCTGGGCCCTCTCGGTAATACACATCACATAAGCCTTGCAAGCATTACAACTAATATGTTAGTTGTGAGATGATGTATTACGGAACGAGTAAAGAGACTTGCCGGTAACGAGATTGAACTAGGTATTGGATACCGACGATCAAATCTCGGGCAAGTAACATACCGATGACAAAGGGAACAACGTATGTTGTTATGCGGTCTGACCGATAAAGATCTTCGTAGAATATGTAGGAGCCAATATGGGCATCCAGGTCCCGCTATTGGTTATTGACCAGAGACGTGTCTCGGTCATGTCTACATTGTTCTCGAACCCGTAGGGTCCGCACGCTTAAGGTTTCGATGACAGTTATATTATGAGTTTATGAGTTTTGATGTACCGAAGGAGTTCGGAGTCCCGGATGAGATCGGGGACATGACGAGGAGTCTCGAAATGGTCGAGACATAAAGATTGATATATTGGAAGTCTATGTTTGGACATCGGAAGTGTTCCGGGTGAAATCGGGATTTTACCGGGTTACCGGGAGGTTACCGGAACCCCCCGGGAGCCATATGGGCCATCATGGGCCTTAGTGGAAAGGAGAAAGGGGCAGCCCAAGGGGGCTGCGCGCCTCCCCCCTTCCCCTAGTCCTATTAGGACTAGGAGAGGTGGCCGGCTACCCCTCTCCCTCTTTCCCCTTTGGGGATTCCTAGTTGGAATAGGATTGGAGGGGAGTCCTACTCCCGGTAGGAGTAGGACTCCTCCTGCGCCACCTCCTCCTGGCCGGCGCCTCCTCCCCCCCTTGGCTCCTTTATATACTGAGGCAGGGGCACCTCTAAACACACAAGTTGACACAAGTTGATCCACGTGATCGATTCCTTAGCCGTGTGCGGTGCCCCCTGCCACCATATTCCTCGATAACACTGTAGCGGAGTTTAGGCGAAGCCCTGCTGCTGTAGTTCATCAAGATCGTCACCACGCCGTCGTGCTGACGGAACTCTTCCCCGACACTTTGCTGGATCGGAGTCCGGGGATCGTCATCGAGCTGAACGTGTGCTCGAACTCGGAGGTGCCGTAGTTTCGGTGCTTGATCGGTTGGATCGTGAAGACGTACGACTACTTTCTCTACGTCGTGTCATCGCTTCCGCAGTCGGTCTGCGTAGGGTACGTAGACAATACTCTTCCCCTCGTTGCTATGCATCACATGATCTTGCGTGTGCGTAGGAAATTTTTTGAAATTACTACGAAACCCAACAGTGGCATCCGAGCCTAGGTTATTGATGTTGATGTTATATGCACGAGTAGAACACAAGTAAGTTGTGGACGATACAAGTCATACTGCCTACCAGCATGTCATACTTTGGTTCGGCGGTATTGTTGGACGAGACGACCCGGACCAACCTTACGCGTACGCTTACGCGAGACCGGTTCCCTCGACGTGCTTTGCACAGAGATGGCTTGCGGGCGACTGCCTCTCCAACTTTAGTTGAACCAAGTATGGCTACGCCCGGTCCTTGCGAAGGTTAAAACGGAGTCTATTTGACAAACTATTGTTGTGGTTTTGATGCGTAGGTGAGATTGGTTCTTACTTAAGCCCGTAGCAGCCACGTAAAACATGCAACAACAAAGTAGAGGACGTCTAACTTGTTTTTGCAGGGCATGTTGTGATGTGATATGGTCAAGGCATGATGCTGAATTTTATTGTATGAGATGATCATGTTTTGTAACCAAGTTATCGGCAACTGGCAGGAGCCATATGGTTGTCGCTTTATTGTATGCAATGCAATCGCGATGTAATGCTTTACTTTATTACTAAACGGTAGTGATAGTCGTGGAAGCATAAGATTGGCGAGACGACAACGATGCTACGATGGAGATCAAGGCGTCGCGCCGGTGACGATGGTGATCATGACGGTGCTTCGGAGATGGAGATCACAAGCACAAGATGATGATGGCCATATCATATCACTTATATTGATTGCATGTGATGTTTATCTTTTTATGCATCTTATCTTGCTTTGATTGACGGTAGCATTATAAGATGATCTCTCACTAAATTATCAAGAAGTGTTCTCCCTGAGTATGCACCGTTGCCAAAGTTCGTCGTGCCCAGACACCACGTGATGATCGGGTGTGATAAGCTCTACGTCCATCTACAACGGGTGCAAGCCAGTTTTGCACACGCAGAATACTCAGGTTAAACTTGACAAGCCTAGCATATGCAGATATGGCCTCGGAACACAGAGACCGAAAGGTCGAGCGTGAATCATATAGTAGATATGATCAACATAACGATGTTCACCATTGAAAACTACTCCATCTCACGTGATGATCGGTTATGGTTTAGTTGATTTGGATCACGTGATCACTTAGAGGATTAGAGGGATGTCTATCTAAGTGGGAGTTCTTAAGTAATATGATTAATTGAACTTAAATTTATCATGAACTTAGTCCTGGTAGTATTTTGCAAATTATGTTGTAGATCAATAGCTTGCGTTGTTGCTCTCATATGTTTATTTTGATATGTTCCTAGAGAATATTGTGTTGAAAAATGTTAGTAGCAATGATGCGGATTCGATCCGTGATCTGAGGTTTATCCTCATTGCTGCACAGAAGAATTATGTCCTTAATGCACCGCTAGGTGACAGACCTATTGCAGGAGCAGATGCAGAAGTTATGAACGTCTGGCTAGCTTAATATGATGACTACTTGATAGTTTAGTGCACCATGCTTAACAGCTTAGAATCGGGACTTCAAAGACGTTTTGAACGTCATGGACCATATGAGATGTTCCAGGAATTGAAGTTAATATTTCAAGCAAATACCCGAGTTGAGAGATATGAAGTCTCCAACAAGTTCTATAGCTAAAAGATGGAGGAGAATCGCTCAACTAGTGAGCATGTGCTCAGATTGTCTGGGTACTTCAATCGCTTGAATCAAGTGGGAGTTAATCTTCCAGATAAGATAGTGATTGACAGAATTCTCTAGTCACCATCACCAAGTTAGTAGAACTTCGTGATGAACTATAGTATGCAAGGGATGATGAAAATGATTCCCGAGCTCTTCGTGATGTTGAAATCAACGAAGGTAGAAATCAAGAAAGAGCATCAAGTGTTGATGGTTGAAAAGATCACTAGTTTCAAGAAAAGGGCAAAGGGAAAGAAAGGGGAACTTCAAGTAGATTGACAAGCAAGTTGTCACTCCCACGAAGAAGCCCAAAGCTGAACCAAAGCCTGAAACTGAGTGCTTACACTGCAAAGGAAATGGTCACTGGAAGCGGAACTACCCTAAATATTTGGTGGATAAGAAGGATGGCAAAGTGAAAAAGGGTATATTTGATATACAGGTATTGATGTGTACTTTACTAGTGTTTATAGCAACCCCTCAGTATTTGATACTAGTTCAGTTGCTAAGATTAGTAAACTCGAAACGGGAGTTGCAGAATAAACAAAGACTAGTTGAAGGGGAAGTGACGATGAGTGTTGGAAGTAGTTCCAAGATTGATATGACCATCGCACACTCCGTATACTTTCGGGATTAGTGTTGAAACTAAATAAGTGTTATTTGGTGTTGGCGTTGAACATGAATATGATTTGATCATGTTTATTGCAATACGGTAATTCATTTAAGTAAGAGAATAAAATGTTGTTCTGTTTACATGAATAAAACCTTATATGGTTACACACCCAATGAAAATGGTTCATTGGATCTCGATCGTAGTGATACACATATTCATAATATTGAAACCAAAAGATGCAAAGTTAATAATGATAGTGCAACTTATTTGTGGCACAGCCGTTTGGGTCATATCGGTGTAAAGCGCATGAAGATACTCCATAAAGATGGATTTTCGGAATCACTTGGTTATGAATCATTTGATGCTTGCGAACCGTGCCTTTTGGGCAAGATGACTAAAACTCCGTTATCCAGAACAATGGAACGTGCTACTGACTTATTGGAAATAACACATACCGATGTATGCAATCCAATGAGTGTTGATGCTCGTGGCAAGTATCATTATTTTCTGATCTTCACAGATGATTTGAGCAGATATGAGTATATCTACTTGATGAAACATAAGTCTGAAACATTTGAAAAGTTCAAAGAATTTCAGAGTGAAGTGAAAAATCATCGTAACAAGAAAATAAAGTTTCTACGATCTGATCGTAGAGAAGAGTATTTGAGTTACGAGTTTGGCCTTCAGTTAAAAACAATGTGAAATAGTTTCACTACTCATGCCACCTAGAACACCACAATGTAATGGTGTGTCCGAACGTCATAACCGTACTTTATTAGATATGGTGCGATCTATGATGTCTCTTACCGATCTACCACTATCGTTTTGGGGTTATGCATTAGAGACAGCTGCATTCACGTTAAATAGGGCACCATCTAAATCCGTTAAGACGACACCGTGTGAACTATGGTTTGGCAAGAAACCTAAGCTGTCGTTTCTTAAATTTGGGGTTGCGATGCTTATATGAAAAGTTTCATCCTGATAAGCTCAAACTCAAATCGGAGAAGTGCGTCTTCATAGGATATCCAAAGGAAACTATTGGATACACCTGCTATCACAGATCCGAAGGCAAGACTTTTGTTGCTAAATTCGGAAACTTTCTGGAGAAGGAGTTTCTCTCGAAAGAAGTGAGTGGGAGGAAAGTAGAACTTGACGAGGTAACTGTACCTGCTCCCTTACTGGAGAGTAGTTCATCACAGAAAACTGTTTCAGTGACACCTACACCGGTTAGTGAGGAAGCCAATGATAATGATCATGAAACTTCAGATCAAGATACTACTGAACCACGTAGATCAACCAGAGTAAGATCCGCGCCAGAGTGGTACGGAAATCCTGTTCTGGAAGTCATGCTACTAGATCATGATGAACCTACGAACTATGAAGAAGCGATGGTGAGCCCAGATTCCGCAAAGTGGCTTGAAGCCATGAAATCTGAGATGGGATCCATGTATGAGAACAAAGTATGGACTTTGGTTGACTTGCCCGATGATCGGCAAGCAATTGAGAATAAATGGATCTTCAAGAGGAAGACGGACGTTGATAGTAGTGTTACTATCTACCAAGCTCGACTTGTTGCAAAAGTTTTTCAACAAGTTCAAGGTGTTGAATACGATGAGGTTTTCTCACTCGTATCGATGCTTAAGTCTATCCGAATCATGTTAGCAATTGCCGCATTTTGTGAAATCTGGCAAATGGATAAACAAAACTGCATTCCTTAATGGATTTACTAAAGAAGAGTTGTATACGATGCAACTAGAAGGTTTTGTCGTTCCTAAAGGCGTTAACTAAATATGCAAACTCCAGCGATCCATCTGTGGACTGGTGCAAGCATCTCGGAGTTGGAATATACGCTTTGATAAGTTGATCAAAGCATATAGTTTTATATGGACTTACGATGAAGCCTGTATTTACAATAAAGTGAGTGGGAGCACTACAGCCTTTCTGATTAGTATATGTGAGTGACATATTGTTGATCAGAAATGATGTAGAATTTTTCTGCAAAGCATAAAGGAGTGTTTTAAAGGAGTTCTTTAAAAAGAAAAGACCTCAGTAAAAAGCTACTTATATATTGAGCATCAAGATCTATTGAGATAGATCAAGACGCTTGATAAGATTTTCAATGAGTACATACCTTGGCAAGATTTTGAAATAGTTCAAAATGGAACAGTTAAAGAAAGAGTTCTTGCCTGTGTTGCAAAGGTATGAAATTGAGTAAGACTCAAATCCCGACCACAGCAGAAAATAGAAAAAGAATGAAAAGTCATTCCCTATGCCTTAGTCATAGGTTCTATAAAGTATGCTATGCTTTGTACCAGACCTATTGTATACCTTGCTCTGTATTTGGCAAGGGAGTACAATAGTGATCTAGGAGTAGATCACTGGACATTGGTCAAGAATATCCTTAGTAAAGACTAAGGAAATGTTTCTCGATTATGGAGGTGATAAAAGAGTTTGTTGTAAAAGTTACATCAGTGCAAACTTTTACACTGATCCAGATGACTCTAAGTCTCAATCTGGATACATATTGAAAGTGGGAGCGATTAGCTAGAGTAGCTCCGTACAGAGCATTTTAGACATAGAATATTTGCAAAATACATACGGCTCTGAATGTGACAGACCCGTTGACTAAGCTTCTCTCACGAGCAAAACATGATCACACCTTAGTACTCTTTGGGTGTTAATCACATAAGCGATGTGAACTAGATTATTGACTCTAGTAAAACCCTTTGGGTGTTGGTCACATGATGATGTGAACTATGGGTGTTAATCATATACAGATATGAATATTGGTGTTAAATCACATGGTGATGTGAACTAGATTATTGACTCTAGTGCAAGTGGGAGACTGAAGGAAATATGCCCTAGAGGCAATAATAAAGTTATTATTTATTTCCTTATAATCATGATAAATGTTTATTATTCATGCTAGAATTGTATTTACCGGAAACATAATACATGTGTGAATACATAGACAAACATAGTGTCACTAGTATGCCTCTACTTGACTAGCTCGTTAATCAAAGATGGTTATGTTTCCTAACCATGAACAATGAGTTGTTATTTGATTAACGAGGTCACATCATTAGTAGAATGATCTGATTGACATGACCCATTCCATTAGCTTAGCACCCGATCGTTTAGTGTGTTGCTATTGCTTTCTTCATGACTTATACATGTTCCTATGACTATGAGATTATGCAACTCCCGTTTACCGGAGGAACACTTTGGGTACTACCAAACGTCACAACGTAACTGGGTGATTATAAAGGAGTACTACAGGTGTCTCCAATGGTCAATGTTGGGTGGCGTATTTCGAGATTAGGATTTGTCACTCCGATTGTCGGAGAGGTATCTCTGGGCCCTCTCGGTAATACACATCACATAAGCCTTGCAAGCATTACAACTAATATGTTAGTTGTGAGATGATGTATTACGGAACGAGTAAAGAGACTTGCCAGTAACGAGATTGAACTAGGTATTGGATACCGACGATCAAATCTCGGGCAAGTAACATACCGATGACAAAGGGAACAACGTATGTTGTTATGCGGTCTGACCGATAAAGATCTTCGTAGAATATGTAGGAGCCAATATGGGCATCCAGGTCCCGCTATTGGTTATTGACCAGAGACGTGTCTCGGTCATGTCTACATTGTTCTCGAACCCGTAGGGTCCGCACGCTTAAGGTTTCGATGACAGTTATATTATGAGTTTATGAGTTTTGATGTACCGAAGGAGTTCGGAGTCCCGGATGAGATCGGGGACATGATGAGGAGTCTCGAAATGGTCGAGACATAAAGATTGATATATTGGAAGTCTATGTTTGGACATCGGAAGTGTTCCGGGTGAAATCGGGATTTTACCGGGTTACCGGGAGGTTACCGGAACCCCCCGGGAGCCATATGGGCCATCATGGGCCTTAGTGGAAAGGAGAAAGGGGCAGCCCAAGGGGGCTGCGCGCCTCCCCCCTTCCCCTAGTCCTATTAGGACTAGGAGAGGTGGCCGGCCACCCCTCTCCCTCTTTCCCCTTTGGGGATTCCTAGTTGGAATAGGATTGGAGGGGAGTCCTACTCCCGGTAGGAGTAGGACTCCTCCTGCGCCACCTCCTCCTGGACGGCGCCTCCTCCCTCCCTTGGCTCCTTTATATACTGAGGCAGGGGCACCTCTAAACACACAAGTTGACACAAGTTGATCCACGTGATCGATTCCTTAGCCGTGTGCGGTGCCCCCTGCCACCATATTCCTCGATAACACTGTAGCGGAGTTTAGGCGAAGCCCTACTGCTGTAGTTCATCAAGATCGTCACCACGCCGTCGTGCTGACGGAACTCTTCCCCGACACTTTGCTGGATCGGAGTCCGGGGATCGTCATCGAGCTGAACGTGTGCTCGAACTCGGAGGTGCCGTAGTTTCGGTGCTTGATCGGTTGGATCGTGAAGACGTACGACTACTTTCTCTACGTCGTGTCATCGCTTCCGCAGTCGGTCTGCGTAGGGTACGTAGACAATACTCTTCCCCTCGTTGCTATGCATCACATGATCTTGCGTGTGCGTAGGAAATTTTTTGAAATTACTACGAAACCCAACAGCTGCTCCATCTTCCTCTTCTGCTTCTGCTGCTACTTCTTCTTCTTCCTCTTCTTCTGTCCTTCCGCTGCTGCTGCTTCTTCTTCCTCTTCTTCGAATCCTGCACTGACCTCTGTTAAGCCACATTGCCTCCGCCCACTCCAACCTTTTGTTCTTCCAAGCGTCATTGTCAAATGCCTCCACACCATGGCCAGAGCTAACAACATCGTCAGGCTTGACCTCTTCCTCCTCAGACACATGTTCATCAAAGCCCCACTGGAGGATCCAGTTATGCAGAATAGAACAAGCAAGAACTAGCTTAACTTGAGTGGAGTATGGGTGGAATGGATTCTGATCCAGGATCTTAAACCTATTCTTCCGAGCTCCAAATACCCTCTCAACAGTTACTCTAAGGCTGGAGTGTCTGAGATTAAACAACTCATGTGCAGTCCTAGGAAAGTTCCTACCAGAGAACTCGTTGAGATGGTACCTTGTTTTCCTGAAGGGTGGAAGAATACCCAGACAACATGCATAGCCAGCATCTCCAAGGTAGAACTTGTCGTCGGGGATGTTGATCCCATCAGGTCGACTCATGCTGTCAGTGAGAATGTTTGCATCATGCGCTGACCCCTCCCAGCCAGCCAGCACATATGTGAACTTCAGATCAAAGTCAACATCAGCAAGCACATTCTCGCTTGTGTAGTGCTTCCTGTTGGGGAACGTTGCATAAAATAAAAAAATTTCCTACGTTCACCAAGATCAATCTATGAGTTCATCTAGCAACGAGAGAGGGGAGTGCATCTACATACCCTTGTAGATCGCGAGCGGAAGCGTTCAAGAGAACGGGGTTGAGGGAGTCGTACTCGTCGTGATCCAAATGACCGGAGATCCTAGCGCCGAACGGACGGCACCTCCGTGTTCAACACACGTATGGTCAGCGTGACGTCTCCTCCTTCTTGATCCAGCAAGGGGGAAGGAGAGGTTGATGAAGATCCAGCAGCACGACGGTGTGGTGGTGGATGCAGCAGGGTTCCAGCAGGGCTTCGCCAAGCGACTACGGGAGGAGGAGGTGTAGCAAGGGGGGTGGGGAGGTGCCAGATGTCAGGGTGTGGCTGTCCTCCCACCCCCCCTTTATATAGGGACCCCAGGGGGGAGCCGGCCCTAGGAGATGGGATCTCCTGGGGGGCGGCGGCCAGGGGGGTGGAGTGCCCCCCAAGGCAAGTGGAGGCGCCCCCTCCCCTAGGGTTCCCAACCCTAGGCGCAGAGGGGGGCCCAGGGGGGGGGCGCACCAGCCCACCAGGGGCTGGTTCCCCTCCCACTTCAGCCCATGGGGCCCTCCGGGATGGGTGTCCCCACCCGGTGGACCACCGGGACCCTTTCGGTGGTCCCGGTACAATACCGGTGACCCCCGAAACTTTCCCGATGGCCGAAACTTAACTTCCCATATATAATTCTTTACCTCCGGACCATTCCGGAACTCCTCGTGACGTTCGGGATCTCATCCGGGACTCCGAACAACTTTCGGTTTGCTGCATACTCATATTCATACAACCCTAGCGTCACCGAACCTTAAGTGCGTAGACCCTACGGGTTCGGGAGACATGTAGACATGACCGAGAAGGCTCTCCGGTCAATAACCAATAGCGGGATCTGGATACCCATGTTGGCTCCCACATACTCCTTGATGATCTCATCGGATGAACCACGATGTCGAGGATTTAAGCAACCCTGTATACAATTCCCTTTGTCAATCGGTACGTTACTTGCCCGAGATTCGATCGTCGGTATCCCAATACCTCGTTCAATCTCGTTACCGGCAAGTCACTTTACTCATATCGTAATGCATGATCCCGTGACCAGACACTTGGTCACTTTGAGCTCATTATGATGATGCATTACCGAGTGGGCCCAGAGATACCTCTCCGTCATACGGAGTGACAAATCCCAGTCTCGATCCGTGTCAACCCAACAGACACTTTCGGAGATACGTGTAGTGCACCTTTATAGTCACCCAGTTACGTTGTGACGTTTGGTACACCCAAAGCACTTCTACGGTATCCGGGAGTTACACGATCTCATGGTCTAAGGAAAAGATACTTGACATTGGAAAAGCTCTAGCAAAACGAACTACACGATCTTGTGCTATGCTTAGGATTGGGTCTTGTCCATCACATCATTCTCCTAATGATGTGATCCCGTCATCAATGACATCCAATGTCCATAGTCAGGAAACCATGACTATCTGTTGATCAATGATCTAGTCAACTAGAGGCTCACTAGGGACATATTGTGGTCTGTGTATTCACACGTGTATTAAGATTTCCGGATAATACAATTATAGCATGAATAAAAGACAATTATCACGAACAAGGAAATATAATAATAATTCTTTTATTATTGCCTCTAGGGCATATTTCCAATAGTCTCTCACTTGCACTAGAGTCAATAATCTAGTTACATTGTGATGAATCGAACACCCATAGAGTTCTGGTGTTGATCATGTTTTGCTCGCGGAAGAGGTTTAGTCAATGGATCTGCGACATTCAGATCCGTATGTACTTTGCAAATATCTATGTCTCCATCTTGAACATTTTCACGGATGGAGTTGAAACGACGCTTGATGTGCCTGGTCTTCTTGTGAAACCTGGGCTCCTTGGCTAGGGCAATAGCTCCAGTGTTGTCACAGAAGAGAGTGATTGGCCCCGACGCATTGGGTATGACTCCTAGGTCGGTGATGAACTCCTTCATCCATATTGATTCATGTGCTGCCTCCGAGGTTGCCATGTACTCCGCTTCACATGTAGATCCCGCCACGACGCTCTGCTTGCAACTGCACCAGCTTACTGCTCCACGATCCAACATATACACGTATCCGGTTTGTGACTTAGAGTCATCCAGATCTGTGTCGAAGCTAGCGTCAACGTAACCCTTTACGACGAGCTCTTCGTCACCTCCATAAACAAGAAACATGTCATTTGTCCTTTTCAGGTACTTCAGGATATTCTTGACCGCTGTCCAGTGTTCCTTGCCGGGATTACTTTGGTACCTTCCTACCAAACTTACGGCAAGGTTTACATCAGGTCTGGTACACAGCATGGCATACATAATAGATCCTATGGCTAAGGCATAGGGGATGACACTCATCTCTTCTTTATCTTTTGCCGTGGTCGGGCATTGAGCCGAGCTCAATCTCACACCTTGCAATACAGGCAAGAACCCTTTCTTGGACTGATCCATTTTGAACTTCTTCAATATCTTATCAAGGTATGTGCTTTGTGAAAGACCTATGAGGCGTCTCGATCTATCCCTATAGATCTTGATGCCTAATATGTAAGCAGCTTCTCCAAGGTCCTTCATTGAAAAACACTTATTCAAGTAGGCCTTAATGCTGTCGAAAAGTTCTATATCATTTCCCATCAAAAGTATGTCATCTACATATAATATGAGAAATGCTATAGAGCTCCCACTCACTTTCTTGTAAACGCAGGCTTCTCCATAAGTCTGCATAAACCCAAACGCTTTGATCATCTCATCAAAGCAAATGTTCCAACTCCGAGATGCTTGCACCAGCCCATAAATGGATCGCTGGAGCTTGCATACCTTGTTAGCATTCTTAGGATCGACAAAACCCTCCGGCTGCATCATATATAGTTCTTCCTTAAGATAGTCGTTAAGGAATGCCGTTTTGACGTCCATCTGCCATATCTCATAATCATAGTATGCGGCAATTGCTAACATGATTCGGACGGACTTCAGCTTTGCTACGGGAGAGAAAGTCTCATCGTAGTCAACCCCTTGAACTTGCCGATAACCCTTAGCGACAAGTCAAGCTTTATAGATGGTAACATTACCATCCGCGTCCGTCTTCTTCTTAAAGATCCATTTGTTTTCTATCGCTCGCCGATCATCGGGCAAGTCTGTCAAAGTCCATACTTTGTTTTCATACATGGATTCTATCTCGGATTGCATGCCTTCAAGCCATTTGTTGGAATCTGGGCCCGCCATCGCTTTTTCATAGTTCGAAGGTTCACCGTTGTCTAACAACATGATTTCCAGGACAGGGTTGCCATACCACTCTGGTGTGGAACGTGTCCTTGTGTACCTACGAAGTTCAGTAGCAACTTGATCCGAAGTACCTTGATCATCATCATTAATTTCCTCTCCAGTCGGTGTAGGCACCACAGGAACATTTTGCTGAGCTGCACTACTTTCCGGTTCAAGAGGTAGTACTTCATCGAGTTCTACTTTCCTCCCACTTACTTCTTTCGAGAGAAACTCTTTTTCCAGAAAGGATCCGTTCTTGGCAACAAAGATCTTGCCCTCGGATCTTAAGTAGAAGGTATACCCAATGGTTTCCTTAGGGTATCCTATGAAGACGCATTTTTCTGACTTGGGTTCGAGCTTTTCAGGTTGAA
Organism: Triticum aestivum; assembly: GCF_018294505.1. NCBI lineage: Eukaryota > Viridiplantae > Streptophyta > Magnoliopsida > Poales > Poaceae > Triticum > Triticum aestivum. Next base: position 574,497,622 of record NC_057813.1, on the reverse strand, counting down.
GTTTCTTGACATAAGCATCGCATCCCCAAACTTTTAGAAACGACAGCTTAGGTTTCTTCCCAAACCATAATTCATACGGTGTTGTCTCAACGGATTTAGACGGAGCCCTATTTAAAGTGAATGTAGCTGTCTCTAGAGCGTATCCCGAAAAAGATAGCGGTAAATCGGTAAGAGACATCATAGATCGCACCATATCCAATAGAGTGCGATTACGACATTTGGACACACCGTTATGTTGAGGTGTTCCAGATGGCGTGAGTTGTGAAACGATTCCACATTTTCTTAAGTGCATACCAAATTCATGACTTAAATATTCTCCTCCATGATCTGATCGTAAGAACTTTATTTTTTGGTCACGTTGATTCTCTACTTCATTCTGAAATTCCTTGAAATTTTCAAAAGTCTCAGACTTGTGTTTCATTAAGTAGACATACCCATATCTACTTAAGTCATCAGTGAGAGTGAGAACATAACGATATCCTCCGCAAGCCTCAACGCTCATTGGACCACACACATCAGTATGTATGATTTCCAATAAGTTGGTTGCTCGCTCCATTGTTCCGGAGAACGGAGTCTTGGTCATTTTGCCCATGAGGCATGGTTCACATGTGTCAAATGATTCATAATCGAGAGACTCTAAAAGTCCATCAGCATGGAGCTTCTTCATGCGCTTGACACCAATGCGACCAAGGCGGCAGTGCCACAAGTATGTGGGACTATCGTTATCAACTTTACATCTTTTGGAATTCACACTATGAATATGTGTAACATTAAGTTCGAGATTCATTAAGAATAAACCATTGACCATCGTGGCATGACCATAAAACACATCTCTCATATAAATAGAACAACCACTATTCTCGGATTTAAATGAGTAGCCATCTCGCATTAAACAAGATCTAGATACAATGTTCATGCTCAAACTTGGCACTAAATAACAATTATTGAGGTTTAAAACTAATCCCGTGGGTAGATGTAGAGGTAGCGTGCCGACGGCGATCACATCGACCTTGGAACCATTCCCTATGCGCATCGTCACCTCATCCTTTGCCAGTCTCCGCTTATTCCGCAGCTCCTGCTGTGAGTTACAAATATGAGCAACGGCACCGGTATCAAATACCTAGGAGTTACTATGAGTACTGGTAAGGTACACATCAGTTACATGTATATCACATATACCTTTAGTGTTGCCGGCCTTCTTGTCCGCTAAGTATTTGGGGCAGTTCCGCTTCCAGTGACCCTTCCCTTTGCAATAAAAGCACTCAGTCTCAGGCTTGGGTCCATTCCTTGACTTCTTCCCGGCAACTGGCTTACCGGGCGCGGCAACCTCTTTGCCGTCCTTCTTGAAGTTCTTCTTACCCTTGCCCTTCTTGAACTTGGTGGTTTTATTAACCATCAACACTTGATGTTCTTTCTTGATTTCTACCTCTGCCGACTTCAGCATTGAAAATACTTTAGGAATGGTTTTCACCATCCCCTGCATATTGTAGTTCATCACAAAGCTCTTGTAGCTTGGTGGGAGCGACTGAAGGATTCTGTCAATGACCGCCTCGTCCGGGAGGTTAATGTCCAGCTGGGACAGGCGGTTGTGCAACCCAGACATTTTGAGTATGTGCTCACTGACAGAACTATTTTCCTCCATCTTACAACTATAGAACTTGTCAGAGACATCATATCTCTCGACCCGGGCATGAGCTTGGAAAACCATTTTCAGCTCCTCGAACATCTCATATGCTCCGTGTTGCTCAAAACGCTTTTGGAGCCCCGGTTCTAAGCTGTAAAGCATGCCGCACTGAACGAGGGAGTAATCATCAGCACGTGACTGCCAAGCGTTCATAACGTCTTGGTTCTCTGGGATGGGTGCTTCACCTAGCGGTCCTTCTAGGACATATGCTTTCTTGGCAGCTATGAGGATGATCCTCAGGTTCCGGACCCAGTCCGAATAGTTGCTGCCATCATCTTTCAGCTTGGTTTTCTCTAGGAACGCATTGAAGTTCATGTTGACATGAGCGTTGGCTATTTGATCTACAAGACATATTTTGCAAAGATTTTAGACTAAGTTCATGATAATTAAGTTCATCTAATCAAATTATTTAATGAACTCCCACTCAGATTTGACATCCCTCTAGTCATCTAAGTGTTACATGATCCGAGTCGACTAGGCCGTGTCCGATCATCACGTGAGACGGACTAGTCATCATCGGTGAACATCTCCATGTTGATCGTATCTTCCATACGACTCATGTTTGACCTTTCAGTCTCTGTGTTCCGAGGCCATGTCTGTACATGCTAGGCTCGTCAAGTTAACCCTAAGTGTTTTTGCATGTGTAAAACTGTCTTACACCCGTTGTATGTGAACGTAAGAATCTATCACACCCGATCATCACATGGTGCTTCGAAACGACGATCCCCTAGCAACGGCGCACAGTTAGGGGGAACACTTTCTTGAAATTATTATAAGGGATCATCTTATTTACTACCGTCGTTCTAAGTAAACAAGATGCATAAACATAACAAACATCACATACAATTATATAGTAGTGACATGATATGACCAATATCATATAGCTCCCTTGATCTCCATCTTTGGGGCTCCATGATCATCTTCGTCATCGGCATGACACCATGATCTCCATCATCGTGTCTCCATGAAGTTGCTCACCAACTATTACTTCTACTACTATGGCTAACGGTTTAGCAATAAAGTAAAGTAATTACATGGCGTTAAATCATTGACACGCAGGTCATACAATAATTAAGACAACTCCTATGGCTCCTGCCGGTTGTCATACTCATCGACATGCAAGTCGTGATCCCTATTACAAGAACATGATCTTATACATCACACTATATCATTCATCATTCATCACAACTTTTGGCCATATCACATCACAAAGCAATTGCTGCAAAAACAAATTAGACGTCCTCTAATTGTTGTTGCATCTTTTACGTGGTTGCAATAGGGTTCTAGCAAGAACGTTTTCTTACCTACGAATAACCACAACGTGATTTGTAAACTTCTATTTACCCTTAATAAGGACCCTTTTCATCGAATCCGCTCCAACTAAAGTGGGAGAGACAGACACCCGCTAGCCACCTTATGCAACTAGTGCATGTCAGTCGGTGGAACCTGTCTCACGTAAGCGTACGTGTAAGGTCGGTCCGGGCCGCTTCATCCCACAATACCGCTGAAGCAAAATAAGACTAGTAGTGGCAAGAAAGTTGACAACATATATGCCCACAACAGATTTGTGTTGTACTCGTGCAATAGAGAACTACGCATAGAACTAGCTCATGATGCCACTGTTGGGGAACGTTGCATAAAATAAAAAATTTCCTACGTTCACCAAGATCAATCTATGAGTTCATATAGCAACGAGAGAGGGGAGTGCATCTACATACCCTTGTAGATCGCGAGCGGAAGCGTTCAAGAGAACGGGGTTGAGGGAGTCGTACTCATCGTGATCCAAATCACCGGAGATCCTAGCGCCGAACGGATGGCACCTCCGCGTTCAACACACGTACGGTCAGCGTGACATCTCCTCCTTCTTGATCCAGCAAGGGGGAAGGAGAGGTTGAGGAAGATCCAACAGCACGACGGCGTGGTGGTGGATGCAGCAGGGTTACGGCAGGGCTTCGCCAAGCGACTACGGGAGGAGGACATGTAGCAAGGGGGGTAGGGAGGCGCCAGATGTCAGGGTGCGGCTGTCCTCCCACCCTCCTCTTTATATAGGGACCCCAGGGGGGCGCTGAAGGAAATATGCCCTAGAGGCAATAATAAAATTATTATTTATTTCTTTATTTCATGATAAATGTTTATCATTCATGCTAGAATTGTATTAACCGGAAACATAATACATGTGTGAATACATAGACAAACATAGTGTCACTAGTATGCCTCTACTTGACTAGCTCGTGAATCAAAGATGGTTAAGTTTCCTAGCCATGGACAAAAGAGTTGTCATTTGATTAACGGGATCACATCATTAGGAGAATGATGTGATTGACTTGACCCATTCCGTTAGCCTAGCACTTGATCATTTAGTATGTTGCTATTGCTTTCTTCATGACTTATACATGTTCCTATGACTATGAGATTATGCAACTCCCATTTACCGGAGGAACACTTTGTGTGCTACCAAACGTCACAACGTAACTGGGTGATTATAAAGGAGCTCTACAGGTGTCTCCGAAGGTACATGTTGGGTTGGCGTATTTCGAGATTAGGATTTGTCACTCCAATTGTCGGTGAGGTATCTCTGGGCCCACTCGGTAATGCACATCACTATAAAGCCTTGCAAGCATTGCAACTAATTAGTTAGTTGCGGGATGATGCATTAAGGAACGAGTAAAGAGACTTGCCGGTAACGAGATTGAACTAGGTATTGAGATACCGACGATCGAATCTCGGACAAGTAACATACCGATGACAAAGGGAACAACTTATGTTGTTATGCAGTCTGACCGATAAAGATCGTCGTAGAATATGTGGGAGCCAATATGAGCATCCAGGTTCCACTATTGCTTATTGACCGAAAATGTGTTTCGGTCATGTCTACATTGTTCTCGAACCCGTAGGGTCCGCATGCTTAAGGTTTCGATGACAGTTATATTATGAGTTTATGAGTTTTGATGTACCGAAGGAGTTCGGAGTCCCAGATGAGATCGGGGACATGACGAGGAGTCTCGAAATGATCGAGACGTAAAGATCGATATATTGGACGACTATATTCGGACTTCAGAAAGGTTCCGAGTGATTCGGGTATTTATCGGAGTACCGGAGAGTTACGGGAATTCGCCGGGGAGAAGTATTGGGCCTTATTAGGCCATACGGGAAAGAGAGAGGGGCTGCCTAGGGCAGGCCGCATGCCCCCCAAAGCCTAGTCCGAATTGGACTAGGGGGAGGGGCCGCACCCCCTCCTTCCTTCCCTTCTCTCCTACTCCTACTAGGAAAGGAGGAGTCCTACTCCCGGTGGGAGTAGGACTCCCCCCTTGGGCGCGCCTCCTCCTCCTTGGCCGGCCCTCCTCCCCTTGCTCCTTTATATACGGGGGCAGGGGGGCACCTCTAGGCACAACAACACAAGTTGATCTTCGTGATCGTTCCTTAGCCGTGTGCGGTGCCCCCCTCCACCATATTCCACCTCGGTCATATCGTTGCGGTGCTTAGGCGAAGCCCTGCGTCGGTAGAACATCATCATCGTCACCACGCCGTCGTGCTGACGGAACTCATCCCCGACACCCTGCTGCATCGGAGTCCTGAGATCGTCATCGAGCTGAATGTGTGTTGAACTCGGAGGTGCCGTATGTTTGGTGCTTGGATCGGTCGGATCGTGAAGACGTACGACTACATCAACCGCGTTGTCATAACGCTTCCGCTTACGGTCTACGAGGGTACATGGACAACACTCTCCCCTCTCGTTGCTATGCATCACCATGATCTTGCGTGTGCGTAGGATTTTTTTTGAAATTACTACGTTACCCTACAGTGGCATCCGAGCCAGGTTTTATGCGTTGATGTTATATGCACGAGTAGAACACAAGTGAGTTGTGGGCGATACAAGTCATACTGCTTACCAGCATGTCATACTTTGGTTCAGCGGTATTGTTGGATGAAGCGGCGCGGACTGACATTACGCGTACGATTACGCGAGACTGGTTTTACCGACGTGCTTTGCACATAGGTGACTAGCGGGTGTCTGTTTCTCCAACTTTAGTTGAACCGAGTGTGGCTACGCCCGGTCCTTGCGAAGGTTAAAACAACACTAACTTGACGAACTATCATTGTGGTTTTGATGCGTAGGTAAGAACGGTTCTTGCTCAGCCCGTAGCAGCCACGTAAAATTTGCAACAACAAAGTAGAGGACGTCTAACTTGTTTTTGCAGGGCATGTTGTGATGTGATATGGTCAAGACGTGATGCTATATTTTATTGTATGAGATGATCATGTTTTGTAACCGAAGTTATCGACAACTGGCAGGAGCCATATGGTTGTCGCTTTATTGTATGAAATGCAAATGCCCTATAATTGCTTTACTTTATCACTAAGCGGTAGCGATAGTCGTAGAAGCAATAGATGGCGTAACGACAACGATGCTACGATGGAGATCAAGGTGTCGCACCGGCGACGATGGTGATCACGACAGTGCTTCGGAGATGGAGATCACAAGCACAAGATGATGATGGCCATATCATATCACTTATATTGATTGCATGTGATGTTTATCCTTTATGCATCTTATCTTGCTTTGATTGATGGTAGCATTTTAAGATGATCTCTCACTAAAAATTATCAAGAAGTGTTCTCCCTGAGTATGCACCGTTGCGAAAGTTCTTCATGCTGAGACACCACGTGATGATCGGGTGTGATAGGCTCTACGTTCAAATACAACGGATGCAAAACAGTTGCACACGCGGAATACTCGGGTTAAACTTGACGAGCCTAGCATATAACAGATATGGCCTCGGAACACGGAGACCGAAAGGTCGAGCGTGAATCATATAGTAGATATGATCAACATATTGATGTTCACCGTTGAAACTACTCCATCTCACGTGATGATCGTACATGGTGTAGTTGATATGGATCACGTAATCACTTAGAGGATTAGAGGGATATCTATCTAAGTGGGAGTTCTTAAGTAATATGATCAATTGAACTTAAATTTATCATGAACTTAGTCCTAGTAGTATTTTGCAAATTATGTTGTAGATCAATAGCTTGCGTTGTTGCTTTCATATGTTTATTTTGATATGTTCCTAGAGAAAATTATGTTGAAAGATGTTAGTAGCAATAATGCGGACTTGGTCCGTGATCTGAGGTTTATCATCATTGCTGCATAGAAGAATTATGTCCTTGATGCACCGCTAGGTGACGGACCTATTGCAGGAGCATATGCAGACGTTGTGAATGTTTGGCTAGCTCAATATGATGACTACTTGATAGTTTAGTGCACCATGCTTAACGGCTTAGAATCGGGACTTCAAAGACGTTTTGAACGTCATGGACCATATGAGATGTTCTAGGAGTTGAAGTTAATATTTCAAGCAAATACCCGAGTTGAGAGATATGAAGTCTCCAACAAGTTCTATGGCTAAAAGATGGAGGAGAATTGCTCAATTAGTGAGCATGTGCTCAGATTGTCTGGGTACTACAATCGCTTGAATCAAGTGGGAGTTAATCTTCCAGATAAGATAGTGATTGATAGAATTCTCTAGTCACCATCACTAAGTTACTAGAACTTCGTGATGAACTATAGTATGCAAGGGATGACGAAAATGATTCCCGAGCTCTTCGTGATGTTGAAATCGACGAAGATAGAAATCAAGAAAGAGCATCAAGTGTTGATGATTGACAAGACCACTAGTTTCAAGAAAAGGGCAAAGGGAAAGAAAGGGAAACTTCAAGTAGAATGGCAAACAAGTTGTCACTCCCGTGAAGAAGACCAAAGCTGGACCAAAGCCTGAAACTGAGTGCTTACACTGCAAAGAAAATGTTCACTAGAAGCGGAAATGCCTTGAATATTTGGTGGATAAGAAGGATGGCAAAGTGAACAAGGGTATATTTGATATACAGGTTATTGATGTGTACCTTACTAGTGTTTATAGTAGCCCCTAAGTATTTGATACTTGTTCGGTTGCTAAAAAAATTAGTAACTTGAAACAGGAGTTACAGAATAAACAGAGACTAGTTGAGGGTGAAGTGACGATGTGTGTTGGAAGTGGTTCTAAGATTGATATGATCATCATCGCACACTCCCTATACTTTCGGGATTAGTGTTAAACCTAAATAAATGTTATTTGGCGTTTGCGTTGAGCATGAATATGATTTGATCATGTTTATGGCAATACGGTTATTCATTTAAAATCAGAGAATAATTGTTGTTCTATTTACATGAATAAAACCTTCAATGGTCATACACCCAATGAAAATAGTTTGTTTGATCTCGATCGTAGTGATACACACATTCATAATATTGATGCCAAAAGATGCAAAGCTGATAATGATAGTGCAACTTATTTGTGGCACTACCGTTTGGGTCATATCGGTATAAAGCGCATGAAGAAACTCCATAAAGATGGATTTTTGGAATCACTTGGTTATGAATCAGTTGATGCTTGCGAACCATGCCTTTTGGGCAAGATGACTAAAACTCCGTTCTTCGGAACAATGGAACGAGCTACTGATTTATTGGAAATAATACATACCGATGTATGCGATCCAATGAGTATTGATGCTCGTGGCGAGTATCGTTATTTTATGACCTTCACAGATGATTTGAGCAGATATGGGTATATCTACTTAATGAAACACAAGTCTGAAACATTTGAAAAGTTCAAAGAATTTCAGAGTGAACTGGAGAATCATCGTAACAAGAAAATAAAGTTTCTACGATCTGATCGTGGAGGAGAATATTTGAGTTATGAGTTTGGCCTTCATATAAAACAATGTGGAATAGTTTCACAGCTCATGCCACATGGAACACCACAGCGTAATGGTGTGTCCGAATATCATAACCACACTTTATTGGATATGGTGCGATCTATGATGTATCTTACCGATTTACCACTATCGTTTTGGGGTTATGCATTAGAGACAGTTGCATTCACTTTAAAAAGGGCACCATCAAAATCCGTTGAGACGACGCCTTATGAACTGTGGTTTGGCAAGAAACCATAGTTGTCGTTTCTTAAATTTTGGGGCTGCGATACTTATGTGAAAAAGTTTCAACCTCATAAGCTCGAACCCAAATCGGAGAAGTGCGTCTTCATAGAATACCCAAAGGTAACTATTGGGTACACCTTCTATCACATATCCGAAGGCAAGTTATTCGTTGCTAAGATGGATCCTTTCTAGAGAAGAAGTTTCTCTCGAAAGAAGTGAGTGGGAGGAAAGTAGAACTTGATGAGGTAATTGTACCTTCTCCCTTATTGGAAAGTAGTTCATCACAGAAATCAGTTCCAGTGATTCCTACACCAATTAGGGAGGGAGTTAATGATGATGATCATGAAACTTCAGATCAAGTTGCTACCAAACCTCGTAGGTCTTCCAGAGTAAGATCCGCACCAGAGTGGTACGGTAATCATGTTCTGGAAGTCATGTTACTAGACCATGATGAACCTACGAACTATGAGGAAGCGATGATGAGCCCAGATTCCGCGAAATGGCTTGAGGCCATAAAATCTGAGATATGATCCATGTATGAGAACAAAGTATGGACTTTGATTGACTTGCTCGATGATCAGCAAGCCATGTTAAATAAATGGATCTTCAAGAGGAATACGGACACTGATAGTAGTGTTACTAAGCTCGACTTGTTGTGAAAGGTTTTCAACAAGTTCAAGGTGTTGAATATGATGAGATTTTCTCACTCGTAACGACGCTTAAGTCTGTCCGAATCATGTTAGCAATTGCCTCATTTTATGAAATCTGGCAAATGGATGTCAAAACTGCATTCCTTAATGGATTTTTTTAAAGAAGAGTTGTATATGATGCAACCAGAAGGTTTTGTCAATCCTAAAGGTGCTAACAAAGTGTGCAAGCTCCAGCGATCCATCAATGGACTGGTGCAAGCATCTCGGAGTTGGAATATACGCTTTGATGAGTTGATCAAAGCATATGGTTTTATACAGACTTTTGGAGAAGCCTCTATTTACAAGAAAGTGAGTGGGAGCTCTGTAGAATTTCTAACATTATATGTGCAAGACATATTGTTGATTGGAAATTATATAAAATTTCTGGATAGCGTAAAAGGATACTTGAATAAAAGTTTTTCAAAGAAAGACCTCGGTAAAGCTGCTTACACATTGAGCATCAAGATCTATATAGATAGATCAAGACGCTTGATAAGATTTTTCAATGAGTACATACCTTGATAAGATTTTGAAGTAGTTCAAAATAGAGCAGTCAAAGAAGGTGTTCTTTCCTATGTTGCAAGGTGTGAAGTTGAGTAAGACTCAAAACCCGACCATGGATGAAAATAGAAAGAGAATGAAAAATCATTCCCTATGCCTCAGTCATAGATTCTATAAAGTATGCTATGCTGTGTACCAGACCTATTGTATACCTTGCTCTGAGTTTGGCAAAGGAATACAATTTTGATCTAATAGTAGATCACTGGACAGCGGTCAAGAATATCCTTAGTAAGGATTAAGGAGATGTTTCTCGATTATGGAGATGATAAAAGAGTTCGTCGTAAAAGTTACATCGGTGCAAACTTTTACACTGATCCAGATGACTCTAAGTCGCAATCTAGATACATATTGAAAGTGGGAGAAATTAGCTAGAGTAGCTCCATGCAGAGCATTGTAGACATAGAATATTTGTAAAATACATACGGCTCTGAATGTGACAGACCCGTTGACTAAACTTCTCTCACGAGTAAAACATGATCATACCTTAGTACTCTTTGGGTGTTAATCACATAGCGATGTGAACTAGATTATTGACTCTAGTAAAACCTTTGGGTGTTGATCACATGACGATGTGAACTATGGGTATTAATCACATACAGATGTGAATATTGGTGTTAAATCACATGGTGATGTGAACTAGATTATTGACTCTAGTGCAAGTGGGAGACTAAAGGAAATATGCCCTAGAGGCAATAATAAATTTATTATTTATTTCCTTATTTCATGATAAATGTTTATTATTCATGCTAGAATTGTATTAACCGGAAACATAATACATGTGTGAATACATAGACAAACATAGTGTCACTAGTATGCCTCTACTTGACTAGCTCGTGAATCAAAGATGGTCAAGTTTCCTAGCCATGGACAAAAGAGTTGTCATTTGATTAACGGGATCACATCATTAGGAGAATGATGTGATTGACTTGACCCATTCCGTTAGCCTAGCACTTGATTGTTTAGTATGTTGCTATTGCTTTCTTCATGACTTATACATGTTCCTAGTGACTATGAGATTATGCAACTCCCATTTACCGGAGGAACACTTTGTGTGCTACCAAACGTCACAACGTAACTGGGTGATTATAAAGGAGCTCTACATGTGTCACGCCCAATATGCGATACTATCCTAAAGAGACTCGAAGGTCCCACCAAGGATAGAACCGCATATTGAAACGCTTTTGCAAGGTGGATATCATTACATCAACATTACATAATAGATAGGGATACATACAAAAGGCATACAATGCCACATGAATACAACATCACAATACATAAGAGCATCATCCGACTACGGATGACACACAAACAGAAACTCAAATGACATCCACCCTGCTAGCCCAGGCTGCCGACCTGGAACCTATCCCCTGATCGAAGAAGCAGAAGAAGAACTCCAAACGAGCAAACATCGCTCTCGCGTCATGATCATCGCATAACCTGTACCTGCAATTGTTGTTGTAGTAATCTGTGAGCCACGAGGACTCAGCAATCCCATTACCATGGGTATCAAGACTAGCAAAGCTTAAAGGGAAAGGAAGGGGTAAAGTGGTGAGGTTGCAGCAGCGACTAAGCATATATGGTGGCTAACATACGCAAATAAGAGCGAGAAGAGAGCAAGCGGAACGGTCGTGAAGCTAGCAATGATCAAGAAGTGATCCTGAACTCCTACTTACGTCAAACATAACCCAGAAACCGTGTTCACTTCCCGGACTCCGCCGAGAAGAGACCATCACGACTACACACGCGGTTGATGCGTTTTAATTCGGATCTGGTGTCAAGTTATCTACAATCGGACATTAACAAATTCCCATATGCCTATAACCGCAGGCACGGCTTTCAAAAGATTATACCCTGCAGGGGTGTCCCAACTTAGCCCATGACAAGCTCTCGCGATCAACGAAGGAATAGACCTTCTCCAAGGAAGACCCGATCAGACTCGGAATCCCGGTTTACAAGACATTTCGACAATGGTAAAACAAGACCAGCAAAGCCGCCCGATGCGCCGACAATCCCGATAGGAGCTGCACATATCTCGTTCTCAAGGCAACACCGGATAGGTCAGCCTACGGGTAAAACCAGCCCTCGAGTTGCCCCGAGGTGGCCCCGCAGTCTGCCCGGTTCGGACCAACACTTAGACAAGCA
>NC_057813.1:574483450-574485360 GCF_018294505.1 Triticum aestivum | reverse complement strand
GGGGGGCTAAAATAAAGATGACCCTTGGGTTAATTACTCCCAAGGGAAATATAGGTGGTGGTGAGGCAAATGGTAAAACCAATGTTGGGCCTTGCTGGAGGAGTTTTATTCAAAGCGAACTGTCAAGGGGGTCCCATAAATCACCCGACCGCGTAAGGAACGCAAAATCCGGGAACATAACACCGGTATGACGGAAACTAGGGCGGCAAGAGTGGAACAAAACACCAGGCATAAGGCCGAGCCTTCCACCCTTTACCAAGTATATAGATGCATTAATAATATAAGAGATATTGTGATATCCCAACCAAAATCCTGTCCACCATGGAGCAATCTTCAACTTCACCTGCAACTAGCAACGCTATAAGAGGGGCTGAGCAAAGCGGTAACATAGCCAAGCAAAGGTTTGCTAGGAATGGTGTCAAAGGTTAGAGGTTCATGGCAATTTGGGAGGCTTGATGAGCAAAAGATAGGTAACACAGCATAGCGATAGAACGAAGCAACTAGCATAGCAATGATAGTAGTGAGATCCAGGGTAGCGGTCATCTTGCCTGAAATCTTGCAAGGAAGAAGAACGAGTCCATGAAGAAGACGAACGGGAGTAGACGAACGAATCCTCACAATCGCAACATTACTGGAACTAAGAAGCAACACCAGAAAGAAGGTAACAACATGGTAAATTCACAAGCATAAACATGGCATGATGCACAAACAAGTATGATGCATGTCCGGTTTAATGAGGCATGGCATGGCAAGTGCAACAAACAATACTACGAGTTAAGTGGAGATCAATATGCAACGAGTTGCATATTGACGAAACACCACATTCGAGTTATTTAGTTCGCTCTCGTTTAGGTACCCAACAATATTAAATATTATTAAACATGGCAAGGGGTGAAGCATATGAAAAACTACCTACCTAGACAAGTTTAAATGAGGCCGGAACAACAAAACAACAATTTCGGAAATTCCCCATGTGCATATTTTAGATTCGGTACTGTTCTGCCCTAAACCATATTTTAATGTTGTTAAACATGCAAGATGAGTGCACCAAGTTAATCTAAGCATTTTTCCACCCCATTTACATATAAAGTTTATTAAAATCGGAGCTACGGTTAATTAGTTATGAAATAAATCATTTTAGCATGGCATTATGAAAAATTAAATAAACAGCAAGTTTAAACATTTTTAACATAGATGAAAGTGGCATATTATTAATCTACACAATTTTTTGAGCATTTTACATATATAAATCATTTTAATATGATGCACGATTGAGGAGTTATTATATGCATGAACAACAGGGGGTTTTCTGCAAAACTGTAATTCACCGGATAATGTTAAAATCGCTGGACAGGAAACAAAATAGCAACGGGCCAAATCTAGTCAGCCCACAAGTGCACAGGAGAGGGGGCGGGGCTGCTCACCCTGGGCCAAAGCCCGGTCGGCTTGGAGGCGGGCTGGGCCGGACAAGGCCGTGGCCCACGCGGTCAACGGCAAGGAGGGGGGACCGGATCGGGGCGATGCAGGGCGCGGCAGCGGAGAGGGGCCATCTCCGGCGAGGGCAGGCGTGGGGAGGCCGGGACGGGGCCGCAGGTGGCCGGATCCGGTGGTCCTCGACCGGATCAGGTGAAGAGGAGGCCGGGGCGACGAACTACACGGCGGCGAGGCTCGGCTCCGGCGGTGGCGCTTGGCATCCCGGGCGGCGGCGGTGCCCTGCGAGGGAGAGAGACAAGATGAGAGGGCGAGGAGGAAGAAGGACAGGAAGGATAGGGAAGGAGGAGAGCGGGGCGGGACGGCGCTGACCTGCTGGCTCCGACGGGGCTGCCGGGTCGCCGGCAGGAGGCGTGAGGCGGCGGTCTCGATCCGGCTCGGGATCGAGCGGGAGGAGGGAGCCAGGGGCTTGCGGGGGG
>NC_057813.1:574457606-574482976 GCF_018294505.1 Triticum aestivum | reverse complement strand
ATACAGGGGAGGCGACGTGGCGGGGCTTGAGTGGCTCCAGGCAGCGGGGACGGCGGCGCTGGCCCGTGCGGTGGCGCCAAGTGGCGAGAGGAGGCTGGGGGGGTGCGGAAATGGAGGGGAGCGGCGGCTGGCGGCTGCGAGGATCCTGAGGGGGAGGCTAGAGGTAGGTGGAGGTCTAGGATTAGGCTAGGGATGTCCAAAAATGGACTAGGGGGTCTATTTATAGCAAAAGCAGCTAGGGTTTGGGGGTTAGGAGGGGTTTTCGAGCCGTACAATCGCAATCGTGCGGCTCCGGACAGAGGGGGGACTAGGCTGGGCATAGGTGGGCTGTGGAGAGAGGCCTCGGACTGGGAGGGGAGAAGAGAAGTGAGGCCCGGCGACTGTTTCGAAAACCGAAACTTCCGACGAAGATACCGGCAACGGTACCGCTATGTTTAACGGTTGGGCAGTCAAACGGACTCCGAATGTGACGAAACTTGACAGGCACTCTGTCTACACTATAATAAGAACGCCCGACAAGTTTCAACCGATTCCGAGAACATCTTTGTGCCACTTATAAAATAATATTTCGGAGGTGCCGCGGGCGCGTGCAAGTGTGTCTGGACTCCGAACGGACAACGGAGAGGACCGGGGAAACCCGAACGGATGCAAGTTTTATGAAAACGATGCCGATGCAATGCGCATGATGTTATGAGATGAGATGCATAACAAGAACGAAATGCAAAACAACAGACAAAACCCAACCACGGATGAAATATCATATAGCATCTCCGGAAAAGGCAAGAGTTGGAGTTACGAATATCGAAAGTTGCATCCGGGGCGTTACAACACTCCACCACTACGAGAGGATCTCGTCCCGAGATCTAGGATGACACCGGAGGGAAACGGAAGAGGACGAGAAGAGGTAAAACTAAGTTACTTCTTCGACAAACGAGTGAAACCATGAACCTTGAGAGGTTGAACAAATTGAAAAAAAAGAACACAACAGAGATGAATGAGATTGCAACAATCTGTTAGAAAAGAGGAACAAGGAACATTACGATAACCTTGTAGGTTTAGTGATAAGATAGATATTGAAACCACTCCGGTTAAAACTAGATGGAGAAGGAATAAGATTGATATAATTTGGGTGGCACTCCGGTTGAACATGGAAGGAATAGAACATGAACTTGAGAAGATGGGAAGATACTTGATGAAATCAACAACACACTGCCTCTGGAACTATTGAAAGAATGGCACAATGGGTAAGAAGGATTTCAGACAACACCCAGGTTGAAAAGAGAGGCAAAACTTGATAAGATGAAAGCGTTGAAGAGATGACACAACACTCCGGTTAAATGGATAAGCATGGAAAAGAACATGATCTTGACAAAATGAGACGATGGGTCAAAGAGAGCGACAAATGCCTCCAGAAGAAATTAAAGAATGGAATGGAATGAACGGAGGGAAACAAGATCTTGAAAGAGCACACTTACAAGAAATGCTAGGATGGAGTTGTTGGATTATCAACAACAAAAGGATAAGCTTGTTGTGGGCTTATGGAAAACAACTCAAAATTATGAGGTGAATACATGCCACTAACGAAAACAATTACTTGTTTGAGATCAACGAAGGGATGAAAACTGCTTTCGCCGAGAGGATAGGAGAAAACTCGGATCATTGATAAGCACCACAAATAGCAACATTCCCAATGGAAGGCTTTAGGTGAAATATAACCCAAGATAACTCCAACAAAGAGATTGATGGATTTAAAATACCTCATTCTTGAAAACAATATGAATCATGAACCATGACGGAAATTGTGAAGAGTGACATAACACCACCACAAAAGATAAGGTAGAAAGAATTGCACTTCAGAATGCAAGATGAAGAATACTTGAGCTCCTCAAAACAAAACATGTGTTGAACACCATGTTTATTTTAGAGTATAGCTTAGCAGGTCATAACTTCGATAGAAATCTTGAAGAACAATTGAAGAATGAAAGGAATCCTTGATGAACCATCATGTAGAGACTCCATGAAGAACTCTGGTAATAAAAGGATGATGAAAAGAAAAAGAAGTTGAAAACACAAGGTGAGACCTTGCAATGATTTAGATGGAGCTTCGCCACGAGATAATGCGGAAAACTTGGAACTCCGGAAAAAGAATAGATGAAACACTGGAACCGAGAATTACTTCATCATGAACAATCTCCGGAAGAAAAGAATTGAATCACCTCGAGGAAATAAGAATAAGATTTATTGCATGCTTATCCTTCACCAATTTAAATTGATGACAAGCAACGGATTTGGCATACTACTTATTCTCGTAGAAAGAATTAAGAGAGATATAGCATAAACTTCAGAAGGTATTGATGGAACCACCAACGGGATTGGAAACAACGAATGAATTAATTTATACGATAACAACGGAAGAGGAATGTTACACGAACCACCGTCATAATTGAAAATGAACATAGCAAAGGCACAATTCACTGGGAAGAATTGGAAAACGAATGAAGATACTTGAGGGGATTTAGATATATGAGAACGAAGAGACCATGAACTGATTAAAGAGTATACTTGAACGATCCACCGGTAAGATTTGGAGAACAACAGCTGAAAGTTGAGAATGAGTAATATTCAGAAATGATGGCCTACGGAGAATCAATCTGAAAAGACTCTTGAATAGATCCGGATGGGTGAAAAGAATTCTCACAATCTAAAATAATTATGAGAGGATGGCATCAAGCTAGAATCACGAAACTTCAAGAGAATGGACAAGATTTAGAGGAAAAACTCTTCTTCGGTATTCAAAATCCGATAATGACGACGAGAAACACCACCAAAATTACTGAGATACTCCGGGAGAATGAAAAAGAGGAAGGGTTGAACCAAGGATGAAAAGAATTTGAAAATGACCTTAGAGAAGGCATGCGACTGATGAAAATTCATTCTTACGTCACACTTAAAAAGGAATTTGAGAATAACTCTAGGAGAATTAGGAGAGTCAGGTAAGATCCTGGGAAAAGACTTGTGGGTTATGGGCCCACTCAAAAGAAAACACCGTTGAACAATTTAGAAGAGAGATTGCACCGGTTGAATTAAATGTCTTGAATGAGATAATAATCTCCAAATAGCTTGAACGGATTGAGAATGGAAACACGAGTCTTCTGAGATATCTTCAGCACTCCAGAACAAATGAATAGCCAGAGGTGAGTGATTGAGAGGTGCAACGGCATGAGAAAGCATTTGACACAAGGAAAGGAATATGATCAACACTGAAAGCTTGGAATTGGATCCACCGGAGAAGAAAAGAGAACGGAGGATGATGAACTTGAAACTGTTGAGCATCTTCATGGGAAATCACCGGATAAGAACATTGATAGAAAAGAGTGAATAGACTTCACATGAATAAAATGATACTTGGTTAAGAAATCTGAGTCCTTGCAGAAAATGGGTGGGAGGGCGGGAAAACAAAGGCAACTTGGGGCATATGGAATGGACACCGGTGAGAAAACTTAGAGTTGATCTTGCGGATGTTGAAAATGATCGTATCCACTTGAAGAGAAGCACACGGTTGTAAAGAATTAGCATGACAACCTCGATGATCAAGAAGGATTAGCACTCTCATAGAAGTATGAGAACACCATTTAGGGAAAGGTGTGGATTCAACATTTGACATCGAAGCAACTTGAATACCACAACTCAAAACAAAACAAAGGATTTGGCTTGTAGAATAAGCAGGAAACAAACACATGATAGATCCCATATCGTATCATGTGTCTGTTGGAAAGATATCCTACGAGCTACTTGAATTCCCACCTATAAAACTCCCAAAACTTTCTGGTTATGCAATCTGGTGTTGGGGATACAGGGGAAGCAATATATCTCACCCAAACTAACAATACCTACATCCAAGCTATATCCATCCATCAACACATAACCAAGAAAACTCCAGAAATCGTGTACCTCAACCTTCGAAAATCATCCATTATACGAGCTATGGCAATACTCCCGAACTCCCCAGTACTGGGTGGCGTCGAGGTTATCTCACCAACAACTGCATAAAAGAGATTTTCGATGTCGGCAAAACTCAGGTATTCCAGAACTGCAACGATAAAGTTGTGACGACAACACCTCGGAGCTCAACTCCCCGGGTCAAAGCCACATAATAGACAGGAGGCACCAAGAACAATGTTCTCGTCACAAAACCATCGGAACGATTCCAAGATACCCGCGTGATCCTAAAAAAAATTTAGTGAAATTTGAGGAGAGGAAAGACAAAACATCTACGTCAGGAGTCCTCACCAGAGCGACGAAGGGGCTGAGGAGTAAAAAGAATCCTACTCTCTGATATATATAATCCTAAGACTCAAAAATAGTTTTCTTCTAGACTCAACAACGGCCAACAATCAAGGGGGCTCCTATGGTCGGTCGAGGCTCTGATACCAACTTGTCACGCCCAATATGCGATACTATCCTAAAGAGACTCGAAGGTCCCACAAGGATAGAACCGCATATTGAAACGCTTTTGCAAGGTGGATATCATTACATCAACATTACATAATAGATAGGGATACATACAAAAGGCATACAATGCCACATGAATACAACATCATAATACATAAGGGCATCATCCGACTACGGATGAAACACAAACAGAAACTCAAACGACATTCACCCTGCTAGCCCAGGCTGCCGACCTGGAACCTATCCCCTGATCGAAGAAGCAGAAGAAGAACTCCAAACGAGCAAACATCGCTCTCGCGTCATGATCATCGCATAACCTGTACCTGCAACTGTTGTTGTAGTAATCTGTGAGCCACGAGGACTCAGCAATCCCATTACCATGGGTATCAAGACTAGCAAAGCTTAAAGGGAAAGGAAGGGGTAAAGTGGTGAGGTTGCAGCAGCGACTAAGCATATATGGTGGCTAACATACGCAAATAAGAGCGAGAAGAGAGCAAGCGGAACGGTCGTGAAGCTAGCAATGATCAAGAAGTGATCCTGAACTCCTACTTACGTCAAACATAACCCAGAAACCGTGTTCACTTCCCGGACTCCGCCGAGAAGAGACCATTACGACTACACATGTGGTTGATGCGTTTTAATTCGGATCTGGTGTCAAGTTATCTACAATCGGACATTAACAAATTCCCATCTGCCTATAACCGCAGGCACGTCTTTCGAAAGATTATACCCTGCAGGGGTGTCCCAACTTAGCCCATGACAAGCTCTCGCGATCAACG
This sequence comes from Triticum aestivum, assembly GCF_018294505.1. Taxonomy (NCBI): domain Eukaryota; kingdom Viridiplantae; phylum Streptophyta; class Magnoliopsida; order Poales; family Poaceae; genus Triticum; species Triticum aestivum. The sequence goes on along the minus strand of NC_057813.1, from coordinate 574,477,745 downwards.
AAGGAATAGACCTTCTCCCAGGAAGACCCGACCAGACTAGGAATCTCGGTTTACAAGACATTTCGACAATGGTAAAACAAGACCAGCAAAGCCGCCCGATGCGCCGACAATCTCGATAGGAGCTGCACATATCTCGTTCTCAGGGCAACACCGGATAGGTTAGCCTACGGGTAAAACCAGCCCTCGAGTTGCCCCAGGTGGCCCCGTAGTCTGCCCGATTCGGACCAACACTTAGACAAGCACTGGCCCGAGGGGGGGGGGGCTAAAATAAAGATGACCCTTGGGTTAATTACTCCCAAGGGAAATATAGGTGGTGGTGAGGCAAATGGTAAAAGCAATGTTGGGCCTTGCTGGAGGAGTTTTATTCAAAGCGAACTGTCAAGGGGGTCCCATAAATCACCCGACCGTGTAAGGAACGCAAAATCCGAGAACATAACACCGGTATGACGGAAACTAGGGCAGCAAGAGTGGAACAAAACACCAGGCATAAGGTCGAGCCTTCCACCCTTTACCAAGTATATAGATGCATTAATAATATAAGAGATATTGTGATATCCCAACCAAAATCCTGTCCACCATGGAGCAATCTTCAACTTCACCTGCAACTAGCAATGCTATAAGAGGGGCTGAGCAAAGCGGTAACATAGCCAAGCAAAGGTTTGCTAGGAATGGTGTCAAAGGTTAGAGGTTCATGGCAATTTGGGAGGCTTGATGAGCAAAAGATAGGTAACGCAGCATAGCGATAGAACGAAGCAACTAGCATAGCAATGATAGTAGTGAGATCCAGGGTAGCGGTCATCTTGCCTGAAATCCCGCAAGGAAGAAGAACGAGTCCATGAAGAAGACGAACGGGAGTAGACGAACGAATCCTCACAATCGCAACATTACCGGAACTAAGAAGCAACACCGGAAAGAAGGTAACAACATGGTAAATGCACAAGCATAAACATGGCATGATTCACAAACAAGTATGATGCATGTCCGGTTTAATGAGGCATGGCATGGCAAGTGTAACAAACAATACTACAAGTTAAGTGGAGATCAATATGCAACGAGTTGCATATTGACGAAACACCACATTCGAGTTATTTAGTTCGCTCTCGTTTAGGTACCCAACAATATTAAATGTTATTAAACATGGCAAGGGGTGAAGCATATGAAAAACTACCTATCTAGACAAGTTTAAATGAGGCCGGAACAACAAAACATCAATTCCGGAAATTCCCCATGTGCATATTTTAGATTCGGTACTGTTCTGCCCTAAACCATATTTTAATGTTGTTAAACATGCAAGATGAGTGCACCAAGTTAATCTAGGCATTTTTCCACCCCATTTACATATAAAGTTTATTAAAATCGGAGCTACGGTTAATTAGTTATGAAATAAATCATTTTAGCATGGCATTATGCAAAATTAAATAAACAGCAAGTTTAAACATTTTTAACATAGATGAAAGTGGCATATTATTAATCTACACAATTTTCTGAGCATTTTACATATATAAATCATTTTAATATGATGCACGGTTGAGGAGTTATTATATGCATGAACAACAGGGGGTTTTCTGCAAAACTGTAATTCACCGGATAATGTTAAAATCGCTCGACAGGAAAACAAAGAGCAACGGGCCGAATCTAGTCAGCCCACAAGTGCACAGGAGAGGGGGCGGGGCTGCTCACCCTGGGCCAAGGCCCGGTCAGCTTGGAGTCGGGCAGGGCCGGACGAGGCCGTGGCCCACGCGGTCAACAGCGAGGAGGGGGGACCGGATCGACGCGATGCAGGGCGCGGCGGCGGAGAGGGGCCATCTCCTACGAGGGCAGGCGTGGGGATGCCGGGACGGGGCCGCAGGTGGCCGGATCCAGTGGTCCTCGACCGGATCAGGTGAAGAGGAGGCCGGGGCGACGAACTACACGGCGGCGAGGCTCGCTCCGGCGACTCCGCTTGGCATCCCGGGCGGCGGTGGTGCCCTGTGAGGGAGAGAGAGAAGATGAGAGGGCGAGGAGGAATAAGGACAGGAAGGAGAGGGAAGGAGGAGAGCGGGGCGGGACGGCGCTGACCTGCTGGCTTCGGCGGGGCTGCCGGGTCACCGGCGGGAGGCGTGAGGCGGCGGTCTCGATCCGGCTCGGGATCGAGCGGGAGGAGGGAGCCAGGGGCTCGCGGGGCGCTCGAGTGGCGAACGGGCTCGGGCAGGCTTCGGCGGGGCCCAAATGGGCCTGGCAGGGCCGCGGGGAAGTGGGGATACAGGGGAGGCGACATGGCGGGGCTTGAGTGGCTCCAGGCAGCGGGGACGGCGACGCTGGCCCGTGCGGTGGCGCCAAGTGGCGAGAGGAGGCTGGGAGGGGTGCGAAAATGGAGGGGAGCGGCGGCTGGCGGCTGCGGGGATCCCGAGGGGGAGGATAGAGGTAGGTGGAGGTCTAGCATTAGGCTAGGGATGTCCAAAAATGGACTAGGGGTCTATTTATAGCAAAAGCAGCTAGGGTTTGGGGGTTAGGAGGGGTTTTCGAGCCGTACGATCGCAATCGTGCGGCTCCGGGCAGAGGGGGGACTAGGCTGGGCATAGGTGGGCTGTGGAGAGAGGCCTCGGACTGGGAGGGGAGAAGAGAAGTGAGGCCGGCGACTGTTTCGAAAAGCGAAACTTCCGACGAAGATACCGGCAACAGTACCGCTATGTTTAACGGTTGGGCAGTCAAACGGACTCCGAATGCGACGAAACTTGACAGGCGCTCTGTCTACACTATAATAAGAACGCCCGACAAGTTGCAACCGATTCCGAGAACATCTTTGTGCCACTTATAAAATAATATTTCGGAGGTGCCGCGGGCGCGTGCAAGTGTGTCTGGACTCCGAACGGACAACGGAGAGGACCGGGGAATCCCGAACGGATGCAAGTTTTATGAAAACGATGCCGATGCAATGCGCATGATGTTACGAGATGAAATGCATAACAAGAACAAAATGCAAAACAACAGACAAAACCCAACCACGGAGGAAATATCATACAACATCTCCGGAAAAGGCAAGAGTTGGAGTTACGAATATGGAAAGTTGCATCTGGGGCGTTACAACATGTGTCTCCGAAGGTACATGTTGGGTTGGCGTATTTCGAGATTAGGATTTATCACTCCGATTGTCGGAGAGGTATCTCTGGGCCCACTCGGTAATGCACATCAATATAAAGCCTTGCAAGCATTGCAACTAATTAGTTAGTTGCGGGATGATGCATTACGGAACGAGTAAAGGGACTTGCCGGTAACGAGATTGAACTAGGTATTGAGATACCGACGATCGAATCTCGGGCAAGTAACATATCGATGACAAAGGGAACAACGTATGTTGTTATGCGGTCTGACCGATAAAGATCTTCGTAGAATATGTGGGAGCCAATATGAGCATCCAGGTTCCGCTATTGGTTATTGACTGGAAACGTGTTTCGGTCATGTCTACATTGTTCTCGAACCCATAGGTCCGCACGCTTAAGGTTTCGATGACAGTTATATTATGAGTTTATGAGTTTTGATGTACCGAAGGAGTTCAGAGTCCTGGATGAGATCGGGGACATGACGAGGAGTCTCGAAATGGTTGAGACATAAAGATCGATATATTGGACAACTATATTCGGACTTCGGAAAGGTTCCTAGTGATTCGGGTATTTATCGGAGTACCGGAGAGTTACGGGAATTCGCCGGGGAGAAGTATTGGGCCTTATTGGGCCATACGGGAAAGAGAGAGGGGCTGCCTGGGGCAGGCCGCGCCCCCCCAAAGCCTAGTCCGAATTGGACTAGGGGGAGGGGCCGCACCCCCTCCTTCCTTCCCTTCTCTCCTACTCCTACTAGGAAAGGAGGAGTCCTACTCCCACCGGGAGTAGGACTCCCCCCTTGGGCGCGCCTCCTCCTCCTTGGCCGGCCCTCCTCCCCTTGCTCCTTTATATACGGGGGTAGGGGGGCACCTCTAGGCACAACAACACAAGTTGATCTTCGTGATCGTTCCTTAGCCGTGTGCGGTGCCCCCCTCCACCATATTCCACCTCGGTCATATCGTTGCGTTGCTTAGGTGAAGGCCTGCGTCGGTAGAACATCATCATCGTCACCACGCCGTCGTGCTGACGGAACTCATCCCCGACACCCTGCTGGATCGGAGTCCGGGGATCGTCATCGAGCTGAACGTGTGCTGAACTCGGAGGTGCCGTACGTTTGGTGCTTGGATCGGTCGGATCGTGAAGACGTACGACTACATCAACCACGTTGTCATAACGCTTCCGCTTACGGTCTACGAGGGTACATGGACAACACTCTCCCCTCTCGTTGCTATGCATCACCATGATCTTGCGTGTGCGTAGGATTTTTTTTGAAATTACTACGTTACCCTACAGGCGCCGGCCGACATGGGATCTCCTAGGGGGGCGGCGGCCAGAGGGGTGGAGTGCCCCCCAAGGCAAGTGGATGCGCCCCCTCCCCTAGGGTTCCCAACCCTAGGTGCAGAGGGGGGCCCAGGGGGGGGGGCGCACCAGCCCACCAGGGTCTGGTTCCCCTCCCACTTCAGCCCATGGGGCCCTCCGGGATGGGTGGCCCCACCCGGTGGACCCCCGGGACCCTTCCGGTGGTCCCGGTACAATACCGGTGACCCCCAAAACTTTCCCGATGGCCGAAACTTAACTTCCCATATATAATTCTTTACCTCCGGACCATTCCGGAACTCCTCGTGATGTCCGGGATCTCATCCGGGACTCCGAAAAACTTTCGGTTTGCTGCATACTCATATTCATACAACCCTAGCGTCACCGAACCTTAAGTGTGTAGACCCTACGGGTTCGGGAGACATGTAGACAAGACCGAGAAGGCTCTCCGGTCAATAACCAACAGCGGGATCTGGATACCCATGTTGGCTCCCACATACTCCTCGATGATCTCATCGGTTGAACCACAATGTCGAGGATTTAAGCAACCCTGTATACAATTCCCTTTGTCAATCGGTATGTTACTTGCCCGAGATTCGATCTTCGGTATCCCAATACCTCGTTCAATCTCGTTACCTGCAAGTCAGTTTACTTGTACCGTAATGCATGATCCCGTGACCAGACACTTGGTCACTTTGAGCTCATTATGATGATGCATTACCGAGTGGGCCCAGAGATACCTCTCCGTCATACGGAGTGACAAATCCCAGTCTTGATCCGTGTCAACCCAACAGACACTTTCGGAGATACCTGTAGTGCACCTTTATAGTCACCCAGTTACGTTGTGACGTTTGGTACACCCAAAGCACTTCTACAATATCCGGGAGTTACACGATCTCATGGTCTAAGGAAAAGATACTTGACATTGGAAAAGCTCTAGCAAAACAAACTACACGATCTTGTGCTATGCTTAGGATTGGGTCTTGTCCATCACATCATTCTCCTAATGATGTGATCCCGTCATCAATGACATCCAATGTCCATAGTCAGGAAACCATGACTATCTGTTGATCAACGAGCTAGTCAACTAGAGGCTCACTAGGGACATATTGTGGTCTGTGTATTCACACGTGTATTACAATTTCCGGATAATACAATTATAGCATGAATAAAAGACAATTATCACGAACAAGGAAATATAATAATAATCCTTTTATTATTGCCTCTAGGGCATATTTCCAACACTTCCTCCCCCTATATGCTGCAGACTGTAACCTAGGAACTCTGGCAGTGACATGAGTACCATCTATTGCCCCAATGCAATCCTGAAAATGGCATCACTAGCCTGTGTTAGTGCTGAACTTGAACAATACAAGCATATCAAGCCATGAAAAGTGTATATTGTCAATGCTCACCTTGAAGGATGGATACCATCTTGGGCTTCCGCGAATCTTAGGCGGAGACTGGCCAGATGGTCTCTTGATCATCTCTCCTCTAAGCTCCCCAACAGCAAAAAGCACATGCTTCAAGTACCTAGAGATGGTCTCCATTGATATCCTGAACGTGTTGTGAATGACCTTGAACCTCTGGTTATGGCCAAAAACATGGAGGAACATGGCCACCTGCTCTTCGACACTGGTGTTGATGCTATCTTGTAACAGGCCCCTGCTCTTGAAGGTCTCGACAAGCCTGGCAAATGGTGCTCTTTTCATTCTAAGCATCCACAGAGCCTCGACGTGATTGCAGTTGTAGATGTAGTTCAGATTTTGGATCCTCTCCTGTTCTCGGGGAAACAATGGACCATAGCGGATCAAAGGACTCCCAGCATGACGAACAGCTCTCTGGTGCATGAACATGACCCATGCCTGAATCACACTAATCAGTGTTGTTGCCTGGATTATCAGCCTCATCCGTGCGTCCATAACCTAGTCGGTATTGATAGTTCGTTCAGTGAGAAATCGATCCTACACCTAGCTTAACGGCCTAACCACTGAGCTAACAAAGGGGGAGGGGGTGCTGCTTACCGGCATGGGAGATGAGGATGGCGTAGGGGGAGCCATGGCACAGACTAGGTCGACCAGGCGGTGGTCAACAGGAAGGGGAGCACCAGATCCACCGCAAACGCTGCTGCCTCTTCCGCCACCGCCGCCTATAGCACAGATCTGAAATCACAGCTGCCGTCGGTGGTGAGGCAGTAGCGAAGAAAGGGGGGCAGTGGCTATGGGTGAGCGAGTGAAAGGCGGGTGAGGCTAATTTGGCAGATTTCTATCTCCCGCCATCCCCCCTAGCCCTCGCCTCGCTCCCGCCCGTGCGACCTCGTGCCGCACTCAGCCTGGCTCGCAAGAAACTGCCGATCCGAGGATTTCCAGCGAGCCAGGCTCTGGGCTGCTTTGAGAAGCGTGGGATGCAGGCCCAACAGGAAAACCAGCCAACCAAACAGGCCTCTCCCTTCCAGCGCGGACGTGGGTGGGCTCGATGCGGGCAACCAAACATGCCCAAAACCTATGTTTTACATGGTATCGAGTCTAACCTAGGTCCTCTACTCCACCCACCACCGCCGCACCACCAAAACCCTAAACCCTAGGGCTGCTGCCACCGGCACCATGACCGCTTTCGCTTTGAGCGCCGTTAGCTATGGGTCAATCCCCGCGTCACTTGCCGCCCTCCTCAACCTCCCACCTCGCCCTCTGGCCCCGTCGGTGCCTAAGTTCTTCGGCACCACCGCCGTTGGCTCCATGTTTTTAGCGTCGATCCCGCCGTCACCGCCTGTGACGGCCTCAACACCAGTCGCACCGCCGCCGCCCGCGATTGCCCCCTCTAGATCCTCCTCGACACTCGCCGTCATCCCGGCAACCTCGGGGGAGGCGCTGCCCATGGAGCCACCCGCGGTCTCGCTCACGGCAGCACCCACGACCGTGATCCCAATCGTTCCTGCGCCACCACCCGCGACATCGGTCGCGGCTGTGGACCGGCGCCCCTGCTGCTGGCGTCGTCACGCCCGTCGGGCCGTTCCACTTTGCCAACTTGATCGCCATCAGACTCACGCCAGACAACTACCTGTTCTGGTGCGCCAAGGTCCTACCGTTGCTCCGCAGCCGGTCTCTCCTAGGGTTTGTGGACGGTTTGCTACCGTGTCCTCCGCAGGTCATCCCCACCGTACACGGCCCGACCATTAACCCGAAACACCGTATGTGCATGCAGCAGGACCAATCGATCCTCTCTACCATCCAGGGCTGCCTCGGCGACGGGGTCGCCGGTCTCTGTCTCTTTGCCGCCACCTCCATGGACGCCTGGACGACCCTGGAGCACGCCTTTGCCCAAGTCTCTACCTCACGCTCGATGGCCCTTAGAAGCAAGCTCGCCGACTGTAAGTGCATCTAGTGCCCCTTAGTGATTTTGGTGTATTGAAGACTTATAGGTTAAGGGACTAATATGTTTGTAAGTGTACACATGCTCTATAAGTCGATGAGGAGTTTGATATTTACAGTGAAAGTCAACCCCTAAAAATGAATGTCTTCAGCTAAAGACTTTGGTTCTCCTGAAGACTTTGAGAGTGATGAAATTGGTGCGACCTTGAAGACTTGGATATTCATGCGAGGACCGTATGTGTCTGTAGCAGGACCAGTCGATCCTCTCTGCCATCCAGGGCCCCCTCGGCGACGGGGTCGCCGGTCTCTGTCTCTTCGCCGCCACCTCCATGGACACCTGGACGACCCTGGAGCACGCCTTTGCCCAAGTCTCTACCTCCCGCTCGATGGACCTTAGAAGCAAGCTCGCCGACTGTAAGTGCATCTAGTGCCCCTTAGTGACTTTGGTGTATTGAAGACTTATAGGTTAAGGGACTAATATGTTTGTAAGTGTACACAGGCTCTATAAGTCGATGAGGAGTTTGATATTTACAGTGAAAGTTGACCCCTAAAAATGAATGTCTTCAGCTATAGACTTTGGTTCTCCTGAAGACTTTGAGAGTGATGAAATTGGTGCGACCTTGAAGACTTGGATATTCATGCGAGGATTATGAAGCGTGAAGACTTTTGTTTTCTTAGTTTCATTTTCTCTTTCTTGAGTCATAGGAAACACCGTACTATTAAAGGGGGTCGAGGTAATACTAAGGAATCACCCACAAAAAAAAGATAATACTAAGGAAGCTGATTTCCAAGTGATGCTCATCTCAAAATCCTACACATACCCAATCCTTTTGAGTGAAGCCATTGGAAATCTCATATCAGTTCAGTCAACTTCTTCAGTGACAGAGACGAAGATCTTCTGGTCTCTGAGGAATTTGTTCTGACTGAGGAGTTAGGAATTCGCCAGTGCGGATTGCCTACACAGTGAGGAACATGATAGCCCTGAGGAATTCGAACCTCAAAATCCGACCATTGCTGTGCTATGCGCCAGCTTTCCAAAATATCGTACCACCTAACGGTCATATCCTTGGAGGGCATTTATGTCTTATCATGTCGGGCTGCTCCCTAGGCTATAAATAGCCGCCCCCTACAACCACTAGCTAGTTGGCTGCTCCGAGAGAAACTGACACTTGTCATTTGAGAGCACCCCATCCTCCGAGGACTTTGAGCGAAAATCATCATGTGAGGAAAACCCAAATCCCAAACCCAAACCAACAAACCCAAAGTGATTGAGCATCACTGAAGAGATTGTTCCTGCGTGGAACCGGCGCTTGTTACCTTCGAGGACTGTGTATCCTCCAGACGGTTAGGCGTCATGGTCTGAGCATCCAAGAGGAATTGTGGATCGCCGAGTGACCAAGTCTATGAAGGTTTGGAAGTCACTTGTGAAGACTTACCACGAGTGTTGGGCCGAGATCTGTGTGATCTTAGCTAAAGGAGAATACGGTGAGGACTGTGTGTCCGGGACTGTGTGCCCTCAAGTTTAAATACTCAGCCGGTCCAACCAAACGTACAACTGTCACAGCAGTTGGAACTGGTCTACCAAATCATTGTCTTCACCAAGCCTACTGGTTCTATTTCCTCAACCCTTTCATTTCCTCACTCATGTGTTGATAAACCTGATCATTACTGTTTGAAGACTTTGACTAAAGACTTTCTCTATTTCCTCAATCCTATTTCTTCAGTCACATTGTCTTCAGCCTGCTTATCCCGTGTTTACGCTTTCTATAGTCTGTGTTTGTCTTTCATTTCATCATGATGACTATGCTTTCACTCTGTTATGCTTATACCTGAGTACTTATTTCGCTGCTAGTTGTTCGTGACTTAGGAATTTCCTCACGCTGAAATTCCTCAGTGACGAATTTGTAAAAATCGCCTATTCACCCCCCTCTAGTCGACTTAACGCACTTTCAATTGGTATTAGAGCAAGGTACTCCCTTGTTCTGTGTGATTTTGGTTTAACCACCTGGAGTTTTAGTTATGTCAACTGCAGGTATGAGGAAAGTGTCTTGCCCCATCTTTGATGGTCATGAGTATCCCAAGTGGAAGGCCATGATGAAGAAGCGACTTATGGCGATGAACAGCAAACCGTGGACTGTCACTGAGATTGGTCTTACCGATCTATGCAAGATGGCGGAGGCTGATGATATTCGCAAGTACACTCTACTCAACCTCACGGCGAAGGATGTCATCTGCTCTTGTCTGTCTCAAAATCAGTCCAGGAACATCATGCATCTCAACCATGTGAAGCTTATCTGGGACCGACTATCTGAGGTCTATGAAGGCCATCGAACTTGTCATGATCCTTAGTTTGAGGATTTCAAGGAATCACTTAAGGAGATGACTTTCGCACCTGAATCATCATCCACTACACCAAGCCTTATGGCAAAGGGTGCCAAGGTAACTGAATGCTACCTATCTGAATCCATTGATGATGAATCGGGTGATGAATTTGACCCAGGTATGTCAAACTTGCTTCCTTGCCACTAAACAACAAAGAGCTCTTGAAAGAGTTCAAATCATGCTTGATGAAAGCGATGATATGTTGGGTGAGGAATTGAATCAGACTAAGGCTTTGACTGATAGTCTTCAAAAACTTCAGTCTAAGTTTGACAACCTTCAAAATCATCATAACACACTCTTAGCTGATCATGAGAAGCTTTCTTATGAATTTCTTCAGAGAAAGGAAGATCTTGAGAAGTTAAAAGTGAGTTATGAAGATCTTCAAAAGGAAAACAATTCATTGCTTGCTCAACAGATCAGTTCCGCTCAGGAAGAATTTATTCCACCATGTCTAAAATGCATTGAGCGTGAATCTGCTAATTCATCACCTGAATGTTCAAATGCTTCTATTGCTGCAAATTCTTCAATTGTCTCCGTGGTCACAAATTCCTCATCTGAGGATACCACAAGTATCAATGATGATAATGCAGGGCTGAAGGAATTGTATGTGACAGGCATTTACAAAAGCTTCAAAGGGCATCAGACTCTATGTGATGTGCTTAAAAACAGATCTTGAACAGGAACCCTAGAAAAGAGGGTATTGCCTTTGAGAGGAAACTCAACGCTGATGGAACCTACTAGAAACCTGAGCAGTACCCCAAAACCTCATGGATTGCTGCGAAAGGACCTCCTGTAGATCCATGCACTCTATCTGGCTTTACTTGTGATTCTTCATATTCCTCTGATGAGTCATTTGACTCCAACTATAAACTATTTAAGAATCAGAATGGTGAAGCATTTGCTCGATATGTTGGAACTAACTGCAAGAACGGTTCCCCTATGAAGAAAATCTGGGTTCCTAAAAGGTACCTTGAAAATCTCCAGGTGAATGTCATCATGACTCCACCCATGAAGAAAAGGAACCCTAGATCAAATTCTTCATATGAACCAAATTCTTCACATGGATCAAAATCCTCATATGAACATCATCATGCTAACACTTCAGTTTCGCAGGGAAAGGCTAAGGGCTATGAATATGTGCATTATTCTTCAAACCATTATGTTCATAAGTCCTCAAAGAATTTCTCTGCTTATGCATATGCTTATCCTAACCACTCTTCTGTGAAACGAAGTGCACTGGCTTCAATGCCATCCTTTTCTTATGGAGATCGCAGAATGATGAATTCTTTGCCACCCCTACAGATGTGGGTGGTGAAGAAAAATAACTAATCTCTTATGCAGGGTCAGGTCTCCAGACGAACTTAATCGTCTGAAGAATTTGCTGGAGACCTGAATGTGCTTGAATGGACGCAAGCTAATCATGAAGAAATGAATCCCTCATTTCTCACGCCCTCGTATTACTATTGTTGTTGATGAAATTGATATCATTTTCTTCATGATGAAGTATATGGGTTCGTAAGTTGCACTAATTCATCTGTAGGATGAACAACCTAAAGCTACTGAGTGGGTCGTCGAAAGTGGATGCACAAACCACATGACTAGTGACAAGAACTTGTTGATGGACACTGATTTGTCACCATCTCATCTGAAGCATATCACCTACGCTGACAAAGGCAAAAGCAAGGTATTGGGTCTAGGTAAGGTTGCGATCTCAAAGGATAGACACATGGACAAAGTCATGCTTATCGAGTCCTTAGGATTCAACCTCATGTCTGTCTCAATGCTTTGTGATCTTGATATGGTTGTCGTCTTTGGCAAATATCGTTGCATTGTGCTGATGGAATCTGACAACTCCAAAGTCTTCGAAGGCTTTAGGAAAGGAGACTTGTACACTGTTGATTTATCTACAGGACCACAACCTGCCACATGTATACTTGCAAAAGCTTGAAAATGCTGGCTATGGCATTGACGAATTGGTCATGCTGGGATGAGGAACTTGCATACACTCGTGAAGAAGAAGCATGTCATTGGCATTGAGGGTGTCAAATTCCTCAAAGATCATCTTTGTGGGGCTTGTGAGTCTGGAAAGATCACCAGAGCCAAGCATCCCTCGAAGACTATCATGACCACATCTTGTCCCTTTGAATTACTTCATATGGAACTCTTTGGCCCTACTCATTATGCCACGTTCTCTAGTTCTGCATCATTATATGGCTCTGTCATAGTTGAAGACTATTCTCGTTACACATGGGTGCATATTGTCACTTACAAAAATGAAGATCAGGAAGTCTTTAGACAATTTTCCTCAAGGGCTTATACTAACTTCGGTGTGAAGATCAAGCATATCAGGAGTGATAATGGAATTGAGTTCAAGAACACTGGTCCCGATGAATATCTTGATATACTTGGTATTACTCACGAGTTGTCTGCTCCCTATACTCCTCAGTAGAATGGCATCGTGGAGCGCAAGAATAGGACTCTTGTTGAGATGGCTCGCACCATGCTTGATGAATACAAGACACCTCAGCGCTTCTGGCCTAAAGCCATTGATACTGCGTGCCACATCATCAACAGGGTATATCTTCACAAATTCTTGAGAAAGACCTCATATGAACTCCTCACTGACAAGAAACCCAATGTAAGTTATTTCAAAGTCTTTGGTGCTAAATGCTGGATTAGAGATCCTCACCATCACTCTAAAATTTGCACCGAAAGCACATAAGGGTTTTATGCTTGGTTACAGAAAGGACTCGCACACCTACAGAGTCTTCAACCTCAATCATCACAAGATTGTTGAAACTGTAGATGTGCGGTTCGATGAAACTAATGGCTCGCAAAGAGAGCACCTACCTCCTGTGCTAGATGAAATGTCACCTGAGGAATCCATCAAGTTCAAAGCTACTAAGGATATCATCCCTACCGAAGAATCTGCTAAAGAAGTCATTCTGGATCATGAAGAAAATCACACTGGTGCTGCTGAAGAAAATGGTCCTGAAGAAATTGTTGGGCCTAAGCAAAGTCGTCAACCTGCACATCCTCGCATTGCAAACAAAGTGCAGATCGAGAAGATCATCGATGACATCAATGCACCAGGTCCTCTCACTCGCTCAAAAGCTTCACATTTATCTAACTTTTGTGGGCATTTTGCGTTTTTCTCTATCACAGAGCCCACTAAATTTGATGAAGCATTCATGGAATCTGAGTGGATTCAAGCCATGTAAGATGAATTGCATCAATTCTAGCTCAAAATGTGTGGGAGCTTGTCAAGCGATGAGACCCACGCAAGCACAACATCATCGGTACCAAATGGATCTACCGCAACAAACAAGATGAAAATTGCCTTGTGGTGAGGAATATGGCTCGTCTTGTAGCTCAAGGCTACACACAAGTTGAAGGAATTGATTTCGATGAAACTTTTGCACCTGTTGCTAGACTTGAGGCTATTTGCATATTGCTGCTTACACTAACCATCATAATATCGTCTTACATCAAATGGATGTGAAAAGTGCATTCCTCAATGGTAAGCTTGAGGAAGAAGTATATGTTGCTCAACCACCAGGTTTTGAGGATCCAAAATTTCTAGATCACGTCTACAGACTCAACAAGGCCCTCTATGGCCTCAAGCAAGCACCTAGGGCGTGGTATGACACACTTAAGGAATTCCACATGAAGAAAGGCTTCAAACCTGGTTCACTTGATCCAACTCTTTTCACCAAAGCATATGATGATGAATTATTTGTGTGCCAAATATATGTTGATGATATTATCTTTGGCTGTACTAACCAACATTACAGTGACAAATTTGCCTATATGATGAGTGAAGAATATCAAATGTCTATGAAGAATACCAAATGTCTATAATGGGAGAATTGAAATTCTTTTTAGGTCTTCAAATTTGTCAACAATACAATGGCATATTCATATCTCAGGAGAAATACCTCAAGGATGTATTGAGGAAATTCGACATGCAAGATTGCGAAGGCGTCAAAATCCCTATGCCCACAAATGGCCATCTATGCACCGATGAAAATGGTAAAGATTTTGATTAAAAGGTATACCGCTCCATGATTGGCTCCTTATTGTACCTATGTGCATCTAGCCCGGATATTATGCTTAGTGTTTGCATATGTGCCCGATTTCAAGCTACACCGAAGGAATCACACCATAAGGCTGTGAAGCATATTCTTCGATATCTAGCTCACACACCAACACTTGGATTATGGTATGCCAAGGGCTCTTCCTTTGATCTCATTGGATATTCAGACTCTGACTATGCTGGTGATCGTGTGGACCGCAACTCAATGTCAGGCACATGTCATTTCCTCGGACGATCCTTGGTATGTTGGTCCTCGAAGAAGCAGAACTGCATGTCACTCTCAATTTTTGAAGCTGAGTACATTGCTGCTGGATCCTGCTGTGCTCAATTGCTATGGATGAAGCAAACCCTCAAGGACTATGACACCAATGTGAAGAATGTGCCACTCTACTGCGATAATGAGAGTACCATCAAGATTGCTCACAACCTAGTTCAGCACTCGAAGACAAAGCACATCCAGATTCATCATCATTTTCTTCGTGACCATGTGTTGAAGGGCGACATCTCCATCGACCATGCAAGTACTAAAGACCAGCTGGTTGATATCTTCACAAAGCCCTTGGATGAGAAGAGATTTAGCAAGTTGCGGTGTGAGCTAAATATCCAGGAATCTTCGAATGTTCTTTGAAAAGGACACACATCCTAACACTTATGCAAATTTGATGACTTAGACGTGCAACACACGAAGTAACGTTTTTCTTCAATCAATGAAGACTAACCCTCTAAGTGTGAAGAAATTAATGAAGAATTTGATTCTCAGAACCTTACGACAATTGTACGCGGTGTCTGAAGTCATCATTCTTATATGGTGGGTTATGCCACCAACCAAAGTTTAAAATCTTCAATTTGAGTTTGTCATTTTTGAAATTCCTCAGTTTTTCAAATTCTTCAACTTTGCAAAGTCTTCAGTCCTTCCATCATTATTCTTCATTGACTATATATATATATTTGAGTTTTATGTCCTCTACAACATTCACTTATTGCTAATTCTTCAAGCTGCCTTTTCTACTAAGTGAATGTGATCGGACCCTTTCCCCTCTATGCTAAACGCAACCCAGTCTGTTCACAAATTCTTCATGTGTGTTCTATTTGAAACCCGTTCAAAATCTTCACTGTGTCTTTGTCAGCTGAAGAATTTGCGAACGAAACATTAAAATATTCCTATCTAAAATTTTGGATTTTGCCGCTCAAACCGTTTCACATCCCATGATAAGACTTATCTATTCACCCACGATCTCACACGATCTCCACCATACTATACGTGGGTGACACATGTCGCTAGGATGAGAAGGGTCTGGGGCATGTTCGTCCAATTTCCTCGGGCGAATGGTTTTTCACCTCGGCTGTAAATACCCCTCACCCTCCTCAGACTGCATTTACCCCGCTCGATCTCACTCCCCTCGCTCGGGCTCTCTAGACCTAGCGCTGCCGCTACCTTGATCATCGTTGGTGAGGAAGAGCTTCACTGCCTCGACCTCATCGCTGTCGTACTCGCGCCTGCTGTCAAGTTAGGGCGTGGAAGATCTGGACTGACGAACTTCTAAATCTACATCCTAAGTTCATCGTGTTCTTTGTCAAGGGTAATTAAAAGTTACTTTTACTGCCTTTGTTGAAACTGATGATTTCCAGAAAATCTTCAAAAGGTGTTTATTCTTCAACTTCCACACTCTGAACACCTCGCACAATCATATATTATTGATTTGTTTCTCTAAGTGACGTTTTTTTCTTCAAGATTCCTCAATTGTGTGAATTTCACAATCCATACAACTCTGGAACCTAAGTCAAAGAACGCTTAGTGAAATTCTTCAAGACATATCTGGTCAATTTCCTCAAACTTGTTCTGTTTTGCAAAAACTTCTGAGAACGCATATGACCTCTCCAAATTCTTCGCACCTATACTCTATTCACACATACACATATCTGCTGATGAATCACTAGGTTCTCATCAACTTAACTCATTTGCAGCATTCCTCGAAGAAAAGCTGCATACTTCTTCAGAGAACTCAATAGTTCAAATTCCTCAGCTGAAGAAAATGGCAGATGGGAAAAGACCTCAGAAGGGAGGAAAGAAACTGGAAGTCAACACTGCCTTTGAGATCCCCGCTGACATTTATGCAGGGTAGTGCACACCTGATGAGGCAACTCATGGGAAGGAAACCAAGAATGAGCGCAAGGTGCGTATACAGAGAATTGCACGAAGATGGGCATGGGAATGGAGGGAGTACAGATATGTTACTCCAAAATATATGAAGAAATTCACTCTCAACCCTCCTTGATCAAGACCTCCATTGGCACCTGGCCAAATAGCTGATCCCACAAGCATCAAACATGGTGAGGATTATGCTAATGAATGGGCCAAGCGGCAAGCCAAATTGGCCAAACTGGCCAAAGAAGTAGTGAAGAAATTCAATGAAGATTCTGCTGCTGCCGCTACTGAGGCTTCCGCAAGCAATAAGGCTATGCCCAAGAAGCCTGCTCACAAACCTCCGAGATCAGCAATGCCCTCACGGCCAAGCTCATCTATGCCCTCACGACAAATTCCTCAGTCTGCTCCAGTTCCTCCGGCTGCAAAATCCTTAGCTCCTCCGGCAAAGTCCTCAACACATGTGCATCTCGCCACATGCCAAAGGACAATAGGCATCTCAATTGGCTCAGGAGCTTCTGCAAGTTCTTCAGCTCCTCCTCAGTTCTCAAAAAGTCCAACTTTGCTGAAGACCAAGGCCATTGAAGGACGTGGCACCAGAATCAAGTCCTCACAACAAGTTGCCTTCCATATACCATCTGATGATGATGAAGCTGATGATGAAGAATTGGCTGAACTCATCAAAAGTAGACAGAAAAGGGCCGCTAGAGACAAGGGCAGTGCTGTGCCTCTTATATTGGATCCGAAGAAGATCCTGGATTTCACTGAACTCTGGCACAAAGACCCAAACACTTTGTTGCCAGAGTTAGACCTCACTCCTAGATAAAGTCACATGTTGATGGCATTCATCGCTGAAGAAAAATGGAAGTAAGAACATGCCAGGACTGTGAAGAAAGCCCAGTACAAGAAACAACGCTATCTGAAGGACAATGTTCTCGCGCTATTGCCTGAAAAACTGATCACTTTACAATCTGAGATAAAAAAGCTCAGTGATGAATTTGACGCCTACAAGGAAGAATGTCAGGGAGCCAAAGTCAGATTCATCAAAATGGCGAAAGGCCTCACTTTCAATGTTGCTGCTCCAACGCACATTGAAATTCCTCAAGCTGATGCATCTGCACACCAACTAAAGAAAATGCCAGCACCGCTGATGAAAATTAGGCTGCTGATGAAACTGCAAGCACCAGGGCTGAAGGAGTTCCAGCTGCTGAAGAAATTCGCAGGGCAACCACTAGCGTTGCGCCTGAAGAACAAGCCAGGCCAACTGAAGCATCTGAAGCTGCTCCTGCCGAAGCTGAACAAGACAGGACAACTGCATCAGTTGTGCTAGAAGAAATTGCTCCAACTCCCTCTGCTCCTCCTGCACCAATGCCAACACTAACTCCAATTCTTCCTTCTGCCTTGGAAGTGAAGAAAACAAAGGATGCAGAGCGAGCTGCTCTGAAGAAAAGGAAAGCATCAGCTTCCTTAGAATCTTCTGCACCCAAGAAGGCGAATATTTTGACAAGCTCACTTGAGAACCCAATTGATGTTATTCCTCTCTCAATCATGTCATCAAGGAACTCGTTCCTTTTGGTGAAGATTATGTGATTCCGAGTGAATCTGCTGAAAAAATCCTTCTGCTGCTTCTATAGAGCAGATGGATGAAGAAATTGAAGTGGACAGCTGAAGAGGCAGGCGTGGAAGAAATGGAAGAAGATGAAGACATGGACATTGGGAGCACCACACCTGTGATGAATGATGACTTTTGGAAAAGTGAGCATCCCAACTCTCCCATGTTCACGCCACTGCAACAAATTCCTCAGTCCCCAGTACCAACTGAAGTTCTCATGGGCTCTGATGAAATTCACCCTACGCCTTCCATTCCAGAAGAAATTCCAGCCACTAGTGCTGATGACAAAGCTGCTGAAGATATGGAGACCCAGGCTACTAATGAAGCAGAAACTGAAATTCCTCAGCCCGCGGCTCCAGAGATTGAGATTCCTGAGGTAGTACTGCAATTGACTAATACTCCTCATCCAAAGCCGAAGAATCCATTCTCGAAGACGCCAAAATTCAAGGCTGATGACTTTTTCCATGAGCGAGTGTTCTTCACCGACTACAATCCTTATGACTCTGCTCGTATTAGAAGGAAGCATTTCTGGACT
This sequence comes from Triticum aestivum, assembly GCF_018294505.1. Classification (NCBI taxonomy): domain Eukaryota; kingdom Viridiplantae; phylum Streptophyta; class Magnoliopsida; order Poales; family Poaceae; genus Triticum; species Triticum aestivum. The sequence continues at coordinate 574,459,215 of NC_057813.1, read as the reverse complement.
GCCAGCCAAGCCAACTTCTATTCTTCACTGCTTTTCAATAAGGACAAAGTCTTCAACCATGAGCATATTCCTCATGTGGATATGGAATCGCTACCGTGCTTCACACCAGTCCTCAGTGTTCTTCATGACGCCGGACTGCTCAACTTCTGCACCGATATATGCGATTGGAATGAAGAACCCATTCTTCAATTCTACGCGACACTGCACATCACCGACAATGCTGAAGATACAAACTCCTGGGTGTTGGACTGGATGATAGAGAACACTCACTTCAAAGCACCAGCCTTTGAATTGCTTCATGCCCTGCCTGTCAGTCCTCCCCTCTAAGGTGCGCATCTTATGTATCAAGAACCTGAACTTTCTGATCACTATATGCAAGTGTTGATGAAACCAATGAAGCCTGGTCAAGCCCCAAGAACCAAATTCCTCGTGAAGGAATTGCTCTATGTGCCTGATGACCCACAAGTATAGGGGATCTCAACACCTTTCGAGGGTAGAGTATTCAACCCAAATTTATTGATTCGACACAAGCGGAGCCAAATAATATTCTTGAGTATTAGCAGTTGAGTTGTCCATTCAACCACACCTGGATAACTTAGTATCTGCAGCAAAGTATTTAGTAGCAAAAGTGGTATGATAATAATGGTAACAGTAGCAACAGAAAAGGTAAATGTTTTTGGGTTTTTGTAGTAGTTGTAATAGTAGCAACAGAAAAGTAAATAAGCGAAGAACAATATGTGAAAAGCTCGTAGGCAATGGATCAGTGATGGATAATTATGCCGGATGCGATTCCTCATGCAATAGTTATAACATAGGGTGATATTGAACTAGCTCCAATTCATCAATGTAATGTAGGCATGTATTCCGTAAATAGTCATACATGCTTATGGCAAAGAACTTGCATGACATCTTTTGTCCTACCCTCCCGTGGCAGCGGGATCCTAGTGGAAACTAAGGGATATTAAGGCCTCCTTTTAATAGAGAACCGGACCAAAGCATTAACACATAGTGAATACATGAACTCCTCAAACTACGGTCATCACCGAGAAGTGCCCCGATTATTGTCACTTCGGGGTTGTCGGATCATAACACATAATAGGTGACTATAGACTTGCAAGATAGGATCAAGAACACACATATATTGATGAAAACATAATAGGTTCAGATCTGAAATCATGGCACTCGGGCCCTAGTGAAAAGCATTAAGCATAGCAAAGTCATAGCAACATCAATCTCAGAACATAGTGGATACTAGGGATCAAACCCTAACAAAACTAACTTGATTACATGGTAAATCTCATCCAACCCATCACCATCCAGCAAGCCTACAATGGAATTACTCATGCACGGCGGTGAGCATCATGAAATTGGTGATGGAGGATGGTTGATGATGACGACGGCGATGAATCCCCCTCTCCGGAGCCCCGAACAGACTCCAGATCAGCCCTCCCAAGAGAGATTAGGGCTTGGCGGCGGCTCCGTGTCGTGAAACGCGATGAAACTTTCTCCTTTATTTTTTTCTCCCCGAGACGGTATATATGGAGTTGGATTTGAGGTCGGAGGAGGTCCAGGGGGCCCATGAGATAGGAGGGCGCGCCCCTAGGGGGGG
>NC_057813.1:574448388-574457365 GCF_018294505.1 Triticum aestivum | reverse complement strand
GTCTCGTGGACAGCCCGTGGGCCCCTGGCCTTGATTCTTTCGCCCAAAATTCATATTAATTCTGAAAAGTGCCTCCGTGGATTTCCAGGACATTCCGAGAGCTTTTCTTTTCTACACATAAAACAACATCATGGCAGTTCTGCTAAAAACAACGTCAGTCCGGGTTAGTTTCATTCAAATCATGCAAGTTAGAGTCCAAAACAAGGGCAAAACTGTTTGGAAAAGTAGATACGTTGGAGACGTATCAGCTCCCCCAAGCTTAAACCTTTGCTTGTCCTCAAGCAATTCAGTTGACAAACTGAAAGTGATAAAGAAAAACTTTTACAAACTCTGTTTGCTCTTGTTGTTGTAAACATGAAAAGCCAGCATTTAAGTTTTAGCAAATATTATGAACTAACCATACTCACAATAACACATAGGTCTCACAATTTCTCATATCAATAGCATAATCAGCTAGCGAGTCATAATAATAAAACTCGGATGACAGCACTTTCTCAAAATAATCATAACATGATATAACAAAATGGTATCTCGCTAGCCCTTTCTGGGACCGCGAAACATAAATGCAGAGCACCTTTAAAGATCAAGGACTGACTAAACATTGTAATTCATGGTAAAAGAGATCTAGTCAAGTCATACCCAATATAAACCAGTAATAATGAATGCAAATGACAGTGTGCTCTCCAGCTGGTGCTTTATTAAGAAGGGTGATGACTCAACATAAAAGTAAATAGATAGGCCCTTCGCAGAGGGAACCAGGGATTTATAGAGGTGCCGGAGCTCGATTTTAAAATAGAGATTGAATAAAATTTTGAGCGGCATACTTTCGCTGTCAACGCAACACCTATGAGATGACTGTATCTTCCATACTACATGCATTATAGGCAGTTCCCAAACAGAATGGTAAAGGTTTATACTCCCCCAACCACCAACAAGCATCAATCCATGGCTTGCTCGAAACAACGAGTGCCTCCAACATACAACAACCCTGGGGGAGTTTTGTTTAATTATTTTGATTTGCTTTGATCTTTTTGGATCATGGGACTGGGCATCCCGGTTACCAGCCCTTTCTCGTGAATGAGGAGCAGAGTCCACTCCTCTGAGAATAACACACCCAACATGGAAGATATAGGCAGCCCTAGTTGTAACATGAGCTGCTCGAGCATGCTAAACAGAATTTCATTTGGAGGTTTGGAGTTTGGCACATACAAATTTACTTGGAACGGCAGGTAGATACCGCATATAGGAAGGTATAGTGGACTCATATGGAACAACTTTGGGGTTTAAGGAGTTTGGATGCACAAGCAGTATTCCCGCTTAGTACAGGTGAAGGCTAGCAAAAGACTGGGAAGCAACCAACTAAGAGAGCGACAACAGTCGTAAGCATGCATTAAAATTAATTCATACGGGATACAAGAATGAGTAGGATATAATCCACCATGAACATAAATATCGTGAAGGCTATGTTGATTTGATTCAATTACATGCGTGAACATGTGCCAAGTCGAGTCACTCAATTCATTCAAAGGAGGATACCATCCCATCATATCACATCATAATCATTCTAATAGCATGTTGGCACGCAAGGTAAACTATTATGACTCAAAGCTAATCAAGCATGGCACAAGCATCTATAATCTCTAAATGTCATTGCAAATATGTTTACTTCATAATAGTTGACTCAGGAACGATGAATCATCATATTTACAAAAACAAGAGAGGTCGAGTTCATAGCAGCTTTTCTCATCCCAATAAGTCCACCATATATCGTCATTATTGCCTTTCACTCGCACGACCGAACGAAGTGTATAATAATAAGAGTGCACGTGCATTGGACTAAGCTGGAATATGCAAGCATTCAACTCAAGAGAGAAGACAAGTAATATGGGCTCTAAATATAAATAATCAGTCATGCATATAAGAGCCACTAAGCATTTTCAATATGGTCTTCTCGACCCTAGAAGAAAGAAAAGAAAATAAAACTATTTACACGGGAAAGCTCCCAACAAGTAAAAGAAGAACGAGAAATCTTTTTGGGTTTTCATTTTAATTTCTACTACAAGCAAGGAAATTAAACTAACTAATTTTTTTGGTTTTTCTTAAGGTTTATCAAACACACAAGTAGAAAACTAGAAAAGGAGATTTAAATTAACATGGATAATACAATGAAAGAGTATGAGCATCGACGACTAGTGTGTGAACATGAATGTAAAGTCGGTGAGAAATACGTACTCCCCCAAGCTTAGGCTTTTGGCCTAGGTTGGTTTAATACCGAGGACCGCCTGGCTGATATCCATAAGTGAAACTGGGATTGTACTGAGATGCAGAGGCAACGGCCTCCTGGTCAGTGGCGTGTTAGCGAGCTGCCTCCATTCCCCTCTCATATTCAGTGGCTTCTTCCCTGGTGATAACATATCCTCCTCTTGCCTGATAATCAAAAAGGTAGGGAGCAGAAGAGTAACAGGGACGACATTGCGTCTATCATATATTAGTCGATAATGGAGGAATTATTCATTCCTCTCAAGAAATTGATGATCAAACATAGCTTTTTTTATCTAAATAAACAGGAGGTACAATCATATCCCCCTCTCGTGGAGCTATATTAAGAAAATTTGCCACACGGGTTGCATAAATTCCTCCAAAGAAATTTCCCTTTTTACTATTATTATGCAGCCTACGTGCAACTATTGCCCCCAAGTTATAACCTCTGTAACCAGACACAGCACTCTTGAGGACACAAAGATCAGGGGCACACAAGTGACTTACTTCGTCCTTACCGTTAATGCATTTACCAATAAAGAGAGCAAGTAATGTATAGCAGGAAAATGAATGCTCCCTATGGTAGCTTGTGCTACGTCCCTAGATTCTCCCACAGTAATACTAGCAAGAAAATCTCTAAATTCAAATTTGCGAGGATCATTGATATTACCCCACTGAGGGAGTTTGCAAGCAGTTGTGAAATCCTCTAAATCCATGGTATAAGATGTATCATAAATATCAAACATAACACTAGGGGAATTAGGCGAAGAAATATATTCGAACCTCCGCACAAAGGAATCAGTCAAATGATAATATTGAGGACACTTATCTTGTAAGAAGTCCTCTAGCTCGGCATTACGCACATACACGTCAAATTCCTCCTTGAAGCCTGCTTTGACCATAAAATCATCGGATGGCCACTCACAAGCCCGTACATATGCATCCATCGGCAATCTAACGTCTTGCTCTTGTATAGCAATCCTTGGCCCATTCTTTGCCGAGGAGCCACCTTGGTACATTCTCCTAAGCATATTTCTTTTTCTGAAAAAATCTAAAATTTTAGTAACTTCGAAATAAAAATGCATAAAACTAAACAAGGTTGATAGCAACTACTCCTACAAGTGCCTAGAGCCTATATCATGCATTGGAATTGCTTGGGACCTCAAAAATTTAACATGCAAGCTCAAGAACAGGGTCACCAAGGCAGCAAGGATTTGCAATGAATAAAGCACTAGAACAAAAACTAATTGGACCAATGGAGGAGTCACATACCAAGCAACAATCTCCTAAAGCAGTTTTGTGAATGGAGCTTTGAGCTAAGAGATCGAAAATCGCAGCAAAACGAGCTACAACTCGGGCTTGAGCTGGATGGGAATTTTTTTGGGTAGAAGATGGAGTGTGTGGGTGTTAGCATAAGTGGAGGGGCGTCACCAGGGGCCCACGAGATAGGGGGGCGCGCCCCTAGAGGGGGGGCGCCTTCCTCTCTCGTGGCCTGGTGCTTGGCCCTCCTGAAGTGTTTTCAGTGCCTAAAATCCTCAAATATTCCAGAAAAAATCATACTAAATTTGCAGGGCATTTGGAGCACTTTTATTTTCGGACTATTTTTTTAATGCACGGATAAATCAGAAAACAGACAGATAATACTATTTTATTTATTTATTTATTCTAAATAACAGAAAGTGAAAGGAGGGTACAGAAGGTTGTGCCTTCTAGTTTCATCCATCTCATGATCATCAAAATGAATCCACTAACAAGGTTGATCAAGTCTTGTTAACAAACTCATTCCGAATAACACGGAACCGGAGAAATTTCGAATAACACTAAGTTACCTCAACGAGGATATGAAAATCCCTAACAATAAGAATATCATACTTTTTCTTGACAGTAGGGAGAGGAAATTCAAAACCTCCAAAAATGATAGTTGGAACTTTTTCAATAGAATTGATGCTATGAACTTGAGATTGTTTCCTCAGAAAGTGTACCGTATGCTCATTACCATTAACATGAAAAGTGATATTGCCTTTGTTGCAATCAACAACAGCCCCTGCAGTATTAAGAAAAGGTCTACCAAGGATAATAGACATACTATCGTCCTCGGGAATATCAAGAATAACAAAGTCCGTTAAAATAGTGACATTTGCAACCACAACAGGCACATCCTCACAAATACCGACAGGTATAGCAGTTGATTTATCAGCCATTTGCAAAGATATTTCAGTAGGTGTCAACTTATTCAATTCAAGTCTATGATATAAAGAGAGAGACATAACACTAACACCAGCTCCAAGATCACATAAAGCGGTTCTAACATGATTTCTTTTAATAGAGCATGGTATAGTTGGTACACCCGGATCTCCAAGTTTCTTTGGTATTCCACCCTTAAAAGTGTAATTAGCAAGCATGGTGGAAATTTCAGCTTCCGGTATCTTTCTTTTATTTGTGATGATATCCTTTATATATTTAGCGTAAGGATTTGCTTTCAGCATATCAGTTAAGCGCATACGTAAGAAAATAGGTCTAATCATTTCAGCAAAGCGCTCAAAATCCTCATCATCCTTTGACTTGGATGGTTTAGGAGGAAAGGGCATGGGTTTCTGAACCCATGGTTCTCTTTCTTTACCATGCTTCCTAGCAACAAAATCTCTCTTATCATAACGTTGATTCTTTGATTGTGGGTTATCAAGATCAACAACAGGTTCAATCTCTACATCATTATCTTTGCTAGATTGAGCATCAACATGAACATTATCATTAACATTATTACTAGGTTCATGTTCATCACCTGATTGTGTTTCAGCATCAGAAATAGAAGTACCATTGGGATTCTCAGGTGTTTCTACATTAGGTTCACTAGAAGTTTGCAAAGTCCTATCATTCTTCTTTTTCTTCTTCTTAGAAGAACTAGGAACATCTAGATTATTATTCTAAGAATCTTGTTCAATTCTTTTAGGGTGGCCTTCAGGATACAAAGGTTCCTGAGTCATTCTACCAGTTCTAGTAGCCACTCTAACAGCAAAGTCATTTTTATTATTCAATTCATCAAGCAAATCATTTTGAGCTTTGAGTACTTGCTCAACTTGAGTAGCAACCATAGAAGCATATTTGCTAACGCGGTGAAGTTCATCTTTAACTCTAGCCAGATTATCACCTACGCGTCCTATCTCGAAAGCATTATTCTTTAAATCTCTACCAACATAAGCATTAAAACTTTCTTGTCTAGCCATAAAGTCATCAAATTCATCTAAGCATGGGCTATGAAATTTAGTAGAGGGTATTTCAACTTTATCGTATCTATAGAGAGAATTTACCTTCACTACCTGTGTAGGGTTATCAAGACAATGTAGTTCTTCAGGCAGTGTATTCAGACCATGTATTTCTTCAATAGGAGGTAAATTCTTAACATCTTCAGCTTTAATACCTTTTTCTTTCATTGATTTCTTTGCCTCTTGCATATCTTCAGGACTGAAAAATAAAGGGATAATTAGATTTGTGCCCCTAGTTGTGTCCCACTCATCTGTTTTACCCCTAATTCCTAAAAGTCACCGGTTCTGTCCATGTCACTTTGCCCCTCTTATGCTTTTACCCTTTGACCGTTTGACCGTCAGTTTGAAAACTTCATAACTAATTCATACTAAATCAGAAAAATGCAAATAAGATACCAAAATGTTCAGAAAAACATCACCTATATGTGAGTGTTATTTGCATTCATGAGACAAGTGTTGGAAAGTGCCCATCTGAGTTTTAGCTCTTAGGCTATCACCATGAATAATAAAATCTAAAAAAGTTCAAAAAAAATCAACAAAAATTTGGTGGCAAAGACTGACAAATGTTTTAAGTGCCTGCCAAGTTTCATCAGGGAATAACATTCGTGGGTGCCGTGGCAAAAAAAAAACAATCAGCACTCCAAAATAGATTATTTTTTTGCCATGACTTCCATGAATGTCGTTCCCTAATGAAACTTGGCAAGCACTTAGAACATTTGTCATTCTTTGCCACCATATTTTTTTTGAATTTTTTTGAATTTTTTTAGAGTTTACTATTCATGGTGGTATCAAAAGAGCTAAAACTCAGATGTGCACTTTCCAACATTTTTTTCATGAATGCAAATGACACTCACATATTGGTGATGTTTTTATGAACACTTTGGTATCTTATTTGCATTTTTATGATTTAGTATGAATTAGTTATGAAGTTTTCAAACTGACGGTCAAACGGTCAAAGTGCAAAAGCATAAGAGGAGCAAAGTGACTTGGACAGAACCGATGACTTTTGGGAATTAGGGGTAAAACAGGCGAGTGGGACACAACTAGGGGCATAAATCTAATTATCCCAAAAATAAAACGCCTCTCTTCTTCAGAGTGGGTTTAGGAATAGGCTCAAGAGTTGGCTCAATTGGTTCAGGAATTACTTCAGGAACTGGCTCGGGAAGAGTCCAATTATTTTCATTAGTCAACATATTATTCAATAGTATTTCAGCTTCGTCGACTGTTCTTTCCCTGAAAACACAACCAGCACAACTATCCAAGTGGTCCTTGGAAGCATCGGTTAGTCCATTATAAAAGATATCAAGTATTTCATTTTTCTTAAGATGATATCAGGCAAAGCATAAAGCAACCTGAGAAGCCTCCCCCAAGCTTGTGGGAGACTCTCTTCTTTGGTTTGCACAAAATTATATATTTCCCGCAAGGCAACTTGTTTCTTATGAGCAGGGAAATATTTAGCAGAGAAGTAATAGATCATATCCTGGCAACTACGCACACAACCAGGAGCAAGAGAATTATACCAAGTCTTAGCATCACCCTTTAATGAGAACAGAAATATCTTAAGGATATATAAATAGCGAGACTTCTCATCATGAGTAAATAGAGTGGCTATATCATTCAACTTGGCAAGATGTGCCACAACAGTTTCAGATTCAAGGCCATAAAAAGGATCAGATTCAACTAAAGTAATAATATCAGGATCAACAGAGAATTCATAATCCTTATCATTAACACAGATAGGTGAAGTAGCAAAAGTAGGATCAGGTTTCATTCTAGCATTAAGAGACTGATGCTTCCATTTAGCTAATAATTTCTTAAGATCATTTCTATCATTGCAAGCAAGAATAGCTTCAGCAGCTTCTTTGTTCATAACATAACCCTTAGGAACAACAGGTAATACATAATCATTGGGGGAACGTTCATCATCACTATCATCAATAATAGGTTCTTCAATATTTTCATTCCCCCTAACTCTAGCAAGTTGTTCATCAAGAAATTCACCTAATGGCAAAGTAGTATCACGCACAGAAGTAGTTTCATCATAAGTACCATGCAAAGCAGAAGTGGCATCATCGATAACATGAGACATATCAGAATTCACAGCAATAGCAGGTTTAGGTGTCGCAAGCTTACTAATAACGGAAGGAGAATCTATTGCAGATCTAGATGGCATTTCCTTACCTCCCCTCATAGTTGAGGGCAAAATCTTGGTCTTAGCGTCTTTCAAGTTCTTCATAGTGATCAACATATATAAATCCCAAGTGACTTAGAGAATAGAGCTATGCTCCCCCGCAACAGCGCCAGAAATTAGTCTTGATGACCCACAAGTATAGGGGATCGCAACAGCTTTCGAGGGTAGAGTATTCAACCCAAATTTATTGATTCGACACAAGGGGAGCCAAAGAATATTCTTGAGTATTAGAAGTTGAGTTGTCAATTAAACCACACCTGGATAACTTAGTATCTGCAGCAAAGTATTTAGTAGCAAAAGTGGTATGATAATAATGGTAACAGTAGCAACAAAAAAGGTAAATGTTTTTGGGTTTTTGTAGTAGTTGTAACAGTAGCAACAGAAAAGTAAATAAGCGAAGAACAATATGTGAAAAGCTCGTAGGCAATGGATCAGTGATGGATAATTATGCCGGATGCGATTCCTCATGCAATAGTTATAACATAGGGTGATATAGAACTAGCTCCAATTCATCAATGTAATGTAGGCATGTATTCCGTAAATAGTCATACGTGCTTATGGAAAAGAACTTGCATGACATCTTTTGTCCTACCCTCCCGTGGCAGCGGGGTCCTAGTGGAAACTAAGGAATATTAAGGCCTCCTTTTAATAGAGAACCGGACCAAAGCATTAACACATAGTGAATACATGAACTCCTCAAACTACGGTCATCACCGAGAAGTGTCCCGATTATTGTCTCTTCGGGGTTGTCGGATCATAACACATAAGAGGTGACTATAAACTTGCAAGATAGGATCAAGAACACACATATAGTGATGAAGACATAGTAGGTGCAGATCTGAAATCATGCATTCGGGCCCTAGTGACAAGCATTAATCATAGCAAAGTCATAGCAACATCAATCTCAGAACATAGTGGATACTAGGGATCAAACCCTAACAAAACTAACTTGATTACGTGGTAAATCTCATCCAACCCATCACTGTCCAACAAGCCTATGATGGAATTACTCAAGCACAGCGGTGAGCATCATGAAATTGGTGATGGAGGATGGTTGATGATGACGACGGCGACGAATCCCCCTCTCGGAGCCCCGAACGGACTCCAGATCAGCCCTCCCGAGAGAGATTAGGGCTTGGCGGCGGCTCCATGTCGTGAAACGCGATGAAACTTTCTCCTCTATTTTTTTCTCCCCGAGACGGTATATATGGAGTTGGAGTTGAGGTCGGAGGTGGTTCGGGGGGCCCATGAGATAGGAGGGCGC